>NC_143013.1:47549639-47702139 GCF_055824585.1 Amblyomma mixtum
AGCGGGTTTGCTTTTCATGCAATAAAGAAAAAATACCCTTCGTGGCGCATGAGTTGCGTGCCCGCTTGGCACATGAGGGCCTGTGTTCGGACCGCAATGCCGGCAAATTTCTTTTTTCGAATGGTCATTTCCGTTTGGACACGCACTGCTGAGAGGTCCTGTAAACGCCACTCAAGACAGAAGAAATGCTTTCGAATTAAAACCACGCAGACAGCGCCATTCAAGCACGTATGCGGCCATGAACCACTCTCGGTGCTTCTGAACGCCACCGGAAATGTCAAGCAGGGTACCTGTTCCAGCGTAACAGAAGATTGCAAGGTCGTGTTGGTGAGCTTGGAACATGCACTGCGAAGTTACTTTTGTTCTTATCCCTTCGTTCTGAGTATTTCATGGATGGATGGATGTTCGGAGTGGCCTCTTTGAAACGTGCAGGTGGCAGAGGCCACCTACACGGTATTTGTTTCATTTTTTTAAATGTCTCTAAATACTATATCAAACCTAACGAAACTATCCATAAATCCGCCGTTTTTCTTCAAATATAAACTCTTTTAACTTTTATGTCCGACCAATTTTTAATCCTGAACTTGCCTCCTTTCGTCACTGCCCAGCTTTTCAGCCACCAATCTTCCAATCGCTCATTCACATCCCCTTTGCTTTCTCCAAACCTTTGTGCCTCCAGGAGAGTTGCTGTTCCTGTATTGACATCTAGATGGATACCGCCATATTCTAGTAAAATATGCTCAGTTGTGTCTACGGATTTTCCCCACACTGCAAGTGTGTCATATAGTGTGGTTCAAGTTTCTTTCGTAGCTTCCCGTGCTGATTACACACCCTGATCTCAGTTCACAGAGAAGAACGGTGCCTCTTGAATTATCAACTCAAGACTCCATCCTGATTTGTCCTTTTCAATTTCTGTGCATATTTAGAGTGCTTCTTCTTTTTCTTTTTTTTTATTGAACTAATCCAGCTCTTACTCTGTGTTTGGACCTCTCTCTTCATGCCCAGGATACCGAGCCATCGTACGCTCTAGCCACCTCGAGACGGCCAGGAGCGCTGTCGTTACGCAGGCTACACGAGCCGACAGCGCGAGAGTATGGTGCAGTTTACCACGACACTGCGGCGATAGTGACGTTTTATGATGTATTCGCTATGTGCTCCGAATTGACTCTTTTCTCTTGCTTGTGTGTTGATGTGCCACATTTTGTAGATAGCTCATGTACATTAACATCGCATCATTGTAATAAATACCATGTTGAAGAACAAAAAAAGCGGCGAAAGAGGTCTCGTTGAGCGGCCCTTAAAGGAGATCTGTGCGCTCAACCGCGGGTTCGACTTCCAGTCATGGGTAGTGATTCAGTTTCTTTTTCTCTTTTTCATGGTTTGGCCTCTAACTCAGCTGAAGGTGAAAGCTAGGCACCCGGCGATCGAAGCACGAGGTCCCGTAGTGAAGCTTTCGCTTCAAAAGGGTTCAGCTTAGACAAGGAGAACGCTGCGAGCTATGGAAAGTGACAGGAAGAAAGCAGAGTGAGTGAGGGAACAAACGTGGGCTAATGACATTCTATTTGAAATCAAGATTAGTTTTGGTTTTATGAGGTTTATCGCCCCAAAGTGACTCACGATATGAGGGACGCCGTAGTGGAAGACTGCGGAAATTTCGGCCACCTGGAGTCTTTTAACGTGTACTGACATCGCACAGTACACGTGACTCTAGAATTTCGCCTCCATCGCAGTTCGACTGCCGCGGCCAGCATCGACAAATAAAGAGGAAGAAATGGGCTAAGGCAGGGCATCTAATGCGAAAGCAAGGTAACCGATGGTCCGTAAGGGTAACGGACTAGTCACCAAGGAAATGCAAGCGTAGCAGGGGACGGCAGAAAGTTAGGTGGGCGGATCATATCAAGAAGTCTGCGAAGACAACAGCGGGGATATTCAGCTATCAGTGATGTAATGTATTTCAAGGGGTCGTCTCCCTCTAAGCATTTTTTCTCGGCATATTGAATCCGTTCCTGATTTTTTTTGGATCTTTTTAAGCAGACATCTTATATGTTTCCTGAATTTCCCTAGCCCATGTTTAGTTGTGTTGCGATCTTCAGCCATCCAGCATCAGTGGACTGCTTGATTTTACCTTGAGCAAGGGTCTGTACTTCGTTTTTTTTTTTTTTTTTTTTTGTCGATAAGATTCCCGTTTTTTTTTTGTCTATGTCGTGTTGAGAAAGCTACGCATTCTTTGCCTCTGTGTGTTCTCTCGAAAGCACCCTTTGCTCGATTGCCTCCTTAATGTCCTTATTCCGTCAGCTTTGTGGCTTCCTCTTTCTGTTCGGCGGTCCCCACTTTTACTTCACATTTTCGCACGGATGAGTCGTTCTGATTGCAACCCCAGTTTTCCACAGAGCGGTCTTTTAGTTGTTCCTCAACGCCTGCTGCTATTTGTTTTTCTTTGTGTTTCCTTCGTGTTCCTCTTATGAACCCGTCTTCAGACTAATACGCTTATAATCGCTTCCCGCACTGCACTTCCCCTCCTCTTGTTTCCATTTTTGTGGGCTGCGTGCAGCAGGTTCTCTGCTGCACACAGATAACCCCCATCTTTATGCGAGAATCCCCATGCGATTTGTCCTTCAGATTTAGGCTCTGTACTTGCAGAAATTACCATCATCCCCACCATCATCAGACTGACTACGCCTACTGCACGGCAAAGGCCTCTCCCATGTCTCTTGTTACGTTTCGCCACCGTCGTGTGACCACCAGCGCGGCTGCAGCGGACTCTCCCAAGAGCTGCCGAGGAGTCATCGACGCAGGGTCGACACCCGGCATAGCCATGGTGGTGACAGCCGACAGCATCCTTTTGTAGAGTGAGCTACACTGTCCGTGGATGAGCGGTTTCGCGTGAGCGTGGATGAGCCAAGCTACGCATGCGCGAGGAGCTAGTGACGTCACAGCTGCGCAGCTGGTGCGCTGGAGCCCGCCAGCTGCGTATTCCAGAACCGTGACGTCATAAACCTGGCAGACGCGGTAGCAGAGGCTAGCAGGCGCGCCGCGCCGTGGAGCTGCGCTCACGCTACGCATAACCTGGCATAGCCGAGCTAAGCCACTGCCTAATTTTTCCTGTTTGTGGGAAGAAAACGGGGTCGGCTCCACCTCGCATTGCGGCAGCGCGCACACACTGGCGCGCTACTGGACAGCGCCGTGGAAAACAAACGCCCCGTCTTTCTTTGCCGGTGAACGGCAGGCCGTGTTTTCCAACGCTGCCTGCGGATAGTACAGGATGACCTTGGAAGTGCTGACCTTCCACGAAAAGGAGTTCAGTGGTCAAGGTCCCGGCTTCTGCGTCACGTTGTAATCATCGAAGTGTCTGTCCATCAGAGCACGGGCCCTCGCCACGCTGCGAGGGGACAACGGTGCCGCCTCCTGCGGTGGCCGTTGAGGGATCCTTGGTTGGATACTCCCCGAGTGCCGAGGTTCCCCAGCTCGAGAACTATAGGGATATGAGAGAGCACAGAATCCGCCGCATGATTATGCTAGGAAGATCCCTCCAGATATTTCTTGTTTGCCGCCTGCTCATGTAGATATGTAAATAAACTCGTAGAGTCTTCTTCAGCGCCCTCCGGCTCTCCCTACCACGCCTCCGACTTGCTCGTCCCTTCCCCGTCCCGACCACGCTACTTGGGTCCCAACACTCTCCAATTCACCCTGTATTGTGCCAGCTGCGACCAGTCTTCCCCGCAAACTTAAAATCTCATCATCCGTCCACTCAACTTTCTGCCGCCCCCTGCTATGCTTTTCTTCTCTACACGGAAAACATAAAAAAGAACTTACGTTGGAGTAATGAAAAAGCGTTGAAGTTCTGGCAAATCTATTCGAATTCTATTCCAATTACATTCTAGTTATATTTCAATTCTATTCCAGTTCCATTCTAGCCCTATTCTATTAGAATTCTATTCTTATTCTGCTCCAATTCTATTCTGATTATATTCCATTCCTCTGTAGTTGGTGCAGTTATGGATACTAGTACTGACTATTACTGATTAACATCTCGCATTTTCCTTTTTCAGATGACGCCACACCGTTTCGACATATCGCGAATTTTGTAGCGCCGCCACTGAGTGACGCTGGGTTTTCGTATCGATGAGCCACCTAAGGCTTTCGTATTATAAAGGAGGTTCTGCTAATCACAGAGTTCTTGCATTAGCTTTCCGTTATTATTTATGTTTCCATTCACATCTTTGATGTGGCCACTCCCATACCCTAATGGAATTTTTAGGGGTTTGTTGCGCTTGCTCGTTCAATGTTTTCTTGTTGCTATCGTGAATGGACGCCAGGTGCCAGTTGCCCTCCACGGTGCGGGTGCTTCTGCGTTGCCACAAGGCTGTCCGCGAATGCCGGCTAACACAAGCCCACGTTTGCTGCAGGCGGGTTAAGTGCAGGGTCCCTTCCATGTACAGTCGGCCGTCGCCAAGCTCCTTTCGTTCCTTCCATGCAGTGTAGCTCGATTTGACAGCCAGCGAGAGCAGGGGTCAGAAGAACGGACGATAGCACGGAGGCTTGCCTCTTTTGCGCCCCAATTTGCGCTGTATGCTACAATCAAGTCGAACAAGCCAACTCTCACACCACCGCCGCCGCTCTCTATACACGACTGCGGGCAGTTTCCGTTACGGGGACGGCGAAACGTGGCGGCCTCGTCTATTTCGAATAGCATTCGACTCGTGGGTGCCTCGTGCTCCTCGATCAACCGTTCCCTTTACGCTGGCGAAAGCGCGAAATCATTTCCACATCGAAACACCGCAAATAACATCCTTCGGCGCTTTTCGCTGCCTCACAGCATCCAGTCAGGTATGAACGCCTCACGCGCCAGCTCAAGGACGAGGCTTGCTCGGAGAGTGAGAGTCGTTCTTTCAGCACCCCATAAACTAAGCAGGCTTTGTGGGCTGAGGGCATCGTTTGTTAAATACCGTTGTCATGCGGCCGTTTTTACGTAGGCCAGAGCGGGCTATGTGTGAATGAGCGACTGTGAGAGCATGCAAAAAGTGTGCGTCAAATGCGTGAACTACAATCCATTACCACGACTATGAGTTCGAGGGTGGCGGCCACTGTGCTGCTAACTAAAAAAAAATAAAATTGGTTTTTGAGGAGCGAGAAATGCGCAGTAATTGTCTCACATCTCTGTGGACATCGAAAGGCGCGCCGTAAGGGAAACGAGGAAGGTGGGAGTGAAAGAAGAAAGAGAGTGGAGGTCTCCGGAATAATTTTGACCACTTCGGGATCTTTAAAGTGCACTGACATCGCACAGCACACTGGCGCCTTTTGCGTTCCGCCTTCATCGAGACGAGGCCGCCGCGGTCGGGTTCGAACCTGGGAACTCTGGCTCAGCAGCCGAGCGCCCTCGCCACTGAGCCACCGCGGCGGATCCTAATTTTGTGCATTCTGTAATTGTTGACAGCCGTCCAACACTAACTACAAGAGAGATTTTAGAAGCTATGCAGACAGACAGGACAGGGAGTGGCTGCGGAAATAATGTGTCTCTGCATGAGCCGCGGGACATGACTTTGGTTTTATTTTCTTTCCCTTTCATGTGCCTATGTATTCCGATCAATCATTCTAAAAAAAATTAGTTGGAAGGACCGCTTGTCCGTCGTCTTTGTTACGGCCTCTTGTTTTCCGCGCTTTACGTTTACCTCGAAAATATACGCACTCATCAAGTCATGACTGCATCACACAACTTTTGTAATTATTTCGATGCTCACTCTCTCCAAGGACTACCTTCGCAATTGTGCTATAAGCAAGGCAGGCTGAACGCAATCTAAAGTTTTTTTACTTTCGAGGCCAGTGAAGTGTGTTTGGAGCTGAAATACTGCAGAACTAGCCAGGTAATTAGGATGAGGTGCGTTCGAAGTTTCTTTTCGCTCATAATATTCCCTGTAGTAGGACTGACAATTGGGCTAGTTAGTAACAGCAGGGCGCTTCGCTGAACCAGGTTGTGAAGAGTTGGGCCAACGACACGCTTTCCTCGCTCGGCTGGCAATTACAGCGAATGCGTAGTTGCCAACCCCCCCCCCCCCCCCACCCCCACCCCCCGGAACTTGAAGAATATCGGGTACTTCATTTAGTCGTACGTAGGGAATGAACTTTTCGGTTTAAACAGAAAAAAGAAGATAAACGTACGCCTATTAAGGTTTTCTAAATTCATCGCGAAAAGGTCCTTCACATGCATGCCACAGCTGGCTGTCTGTAGAGCGGGAATCACACTCAGGTGCCGAACGAAACTAAAGTGCGGAGTGACACGGTGTAGCGCCGGATTAAGGAGCACAGTGGGCCTCTGCAGACTCCAGCTCGTCGCCAACACGTCGACAGATAGGTAGCGCGGTTCACTCTCATCATTTGGTCAGTTAATTGGCTGACATACAAGGTCGCTGGAAACCATGCACGAATATCATGAAAAGGTATCATGTTCCGGCTGCGGTTATGCGGCAATGCCACTTAGAAAGCGTGATGCCCCGCCCTCCAACCAGCGCAACTCAGCGATGACGCCCGTGGTCTACCGGGTCCATCAATTAAAGCGGCACTGAAAGCACACATGGTAAAAATCGTGAAAGCGCGCAGAGGTGACGGACCTGAACTGGTGGTGATAAACCAACCCAATGCAATGTGCTGAACAGGAGCCTCGTCATTTTGCTTCTTGACACGAAGTTCATCGCGAAATGTCACGCACTGAGATGTTCGCAGTAAAATGCGGAAAAAAGTAAGAAAACAATGGCTGGTATATTGAGGCCAGATTCCCTCCAAAATTGTGCCTTTCGGAATAATTCAAAATCTGAAAAAAATTACTAGCTGGCGTTTATTTGGAGGATTCTGATTAATTTTAAAACACTGAAACTTAACGTGGTCCACTTCAGAACGTCAGAAATTTAGTGTTTTACTTTTTTTTCCTGAACAACCGTATTAGATTTGAAATTTCACTAACCATGTCGGCTGACAACCCAGGCGACATTTTCAACCGTTTACATTTCCTATCTACAACGACCGTGAATGGTCCCTGGCGGCAAAGGATAACATAAGTGGTAATCCACATCTCTTTTGATGCGTGTGACGAAGGGTGTGCACGTGAACTACCTCGCAAAGAAGTGCGCACTCTCCGCAGGTTTTCTGTCCAATGTCGTTGCTAGTTTCTTCTGCGTTTAGACTGACTCTACCTCAACTATCGCATTATAGTTTTGGGAACTACCTCAAAAACTAACCTAAATAAAAAAAAATCCTACAAAAGTAGGCTCGAGGTATACTGCTGGAGCGCACCTTACGTAGCCATACGGATGGGGTTTTTTTATTGTAGAATATTATCCGCGTTCATGCTAACTACGGATACCAATTAATATGTTGCTTGAAGTTTTCAACCTTCACTGTACCGAATTTTTTAAAATCTCTCGTGAATCTAACACGAAAGCATATGCTTGCCTCAACGAGATCTACAGAAATATGACCTGCCCCCTGAAATTGTTCGACTTATGGCGACCAACCTTAGATGTAGCTGACTGCCTCAATCCTGAAACAGTGTAGTGCATACGCCAGTAATATATTAGCACTAGTTCGAAAGGAGTTGAAAGCGGGCTTCACGAATAGATAATTTTCAAAGTATCTCTTCAAGTCTTTTCATATCTTCCTGCTGCCTTTGCTTTTTTCTAAAGCTTGACTTCGCTCAGTTCCACTACTGTTAGGGTCGTAGATTTTCCAGGGCTGCCCGAATGTTTCATATTTTCATATAACATGCTCTCCCAACATGTTGTCCTAGTGCTTGCGATTGCTTTCATGAAAATGAGTGCTCTACGTGCCAAGATGTGCAAGGGCACCAGACAACTTCAAGCTGCCGATATGCGACTTTTTCCTGGGGGTCTCCTTTCATTCTGGTTCCATCACTTTCACCAATTCATTTATATATTTAGGCACAGGTATAAAAATTTTGTTTCAAACTGCAAGATATCCAATGTCGTGACCGGGACCACTTTTATTTTTTGATGCCATTTCTAAACGCTTACTAATCTAATAGCATGTAAAGACTCGAGAGATAGTGAGCGGGTGGTTTTCAGAGAGAGTTGGCCCGACCGTCGTCTTCTTTGGTTACCTTGAATGGGGGTTTGCGCTTTTGCTTCTCTGGGGCTCTCAAACATACTGTGCATTACGGTCGCTTCCCCTCAGCCCATTATAGACAACCCCAAGCGGTTGAAATTAAAATTAATCCGGATTCCTCAACTCTCTCATCCAGTTCCTTTTCTCAATTTCCTTAGGACTTAACTGTGATCGTGCCGCGTTGACTATTTATAAAGTCACTGCTTAGCTACACGAAACAGCCGTTTCCAAAAGAGTGAGTGACTGTGGTTGTGTTCTGCTACGTCTGCTCTGCCTCGATTTTCATTAACTGTACAACATTATTCTGAGCTCTGACAGACTAGAACAAACCAGAAACGCACCCACACTTATAAAGTGGCCATTTGCGCACGACACAGCTCAATAGGGTTTCGAGAAACGCGCAGTGAGAACGATGCATTTGAGGGCTCCCATTCGCCGCACGCATGCGCGAGACAGAAGCTTGGGCGATTTTCTTTTTCGCCTCTTCGGGATCGAACTTTAATGGGCTGGGCGCAAGTGCGAAGATATGCGGTGTCGCGCCCAGTGTTTATTTAGGGGCGATGTTGAGCGAAGCACCGGGCAAATATCGCGGCCCACGACGATCGAATCGGGCTGTATAGGATTGCACGCGGTGCGAAGAAGCGGCCTGAGACGGAGGAGTGTGCGGGAGAGCTCACCTCTCGAGACATGATCAGTGACGTTTCATTCATTCGAGACATCACGCTTTACGCGGGAAGCACTGGCAACAGTGGCGGCGAGGCATGTGAACGACCCTCGCAGCCCACTCTGAAAAGGTCTTCGTTTCGAAAATCTTAGAAATAAAAAAGGCCATTGTTGCATCACGGGCTGGTCACAGCACTCTTGTTTTGTAAAGAACGGCGAGGCCAGCACCCGATCGAGGCTCTACCAAGGTGTCGGTGGGTTTCTCGCGATCTTAGTAGCATATCAAGTTTACTTTATTCATTCTTAAATTCGCTAGTTCTACATCGGAGCTTTAAAGCATAAGCAGAGAGCTGAGCGGAGAACAGGATTCGGTGCAAGCACCCAAGAAAGAGCAGCCCAATCAACGCACTGAGCGATCGTCACCCGCTGAACAAACGCGCGAGTAGCTCGCACGGCACACGGGCGAGAAATTAAAGTGTCCGTCGTTTCCGATTGCTCCCGGCACATTTCATATTGGGCCGTGTCGCTGATAAAGCGGCGGGAAAGTATTTACACAGGGGTTCCTCTGACATGTTTTCATCCCGGGCGCCGTTTGAAGCAGCGATGTGAGAATTCTGTTGGCCCTTCTTTTTTGGCACAACACCTCTGCTATACCAACGCGTCGCATAGGCCCACGCGTCCATGTCTGATGTCAGATTCACAATGTTCTCTGTAGGTACATCAGGCGGGTATCTGCCATGGGCCTTGGCCATGGGCAACAACACCCGTCATGGCTACCTTGACCTGTCAGCAGCCCAATCTTGACAGCCAGAGACAAGCAACGCACCCGCCAAGCGCCAGCCGTACTGACATATTTGAACTTCCCTGTAGACCGTTTTACGCACGAATTCACGGACGTGAATCCGCACCTCATAGCCTTGCACGGAAAGCCGTTAACCTTTGCAGGTGTAAGGAGCGGAGGAGGTCTACGCAAAAGAAACACGCGGCACGAAGCTCAATGTTAGGCGTCAACTGTCATAACCTTGTTTAGGTCGTGAAAGCGCTGCCGCTGTTGTCACAACCAGTCCCAACCAACCCCGGCGCATCAAAAAGTAACGAAGTACACGCTGCAGAGGCAGGACATCTGTTATGGAGGCTTGACGTTACTGCCTGCCTGGAAGCCATGTTGACTGTGTGGACCAACTTCAGCCCCGTACAAATGAGCGACATTTCTGCTTTTCTCGTCCTGCGCCGCGGACTGTTCATGGTCGCGAAGCCAGCGTGAAACTAGCGTGGTTTTAGGCCAGCGCATACAACTTTGAGGAGGGTCGTATAACGTAGCGATTCTCCAATATGGCTGTCCATTTTGTTTTCACTCCACTCGACCGTGACGTGATCCTCGACGAAATAAACAGGAGGTAGGGAATAAGATGGCCACTCCCAGGCATCTGCTGCGGCAGCAGTAGTAGAAGGGACGATGCTGGGCCAATTCGTCGCACAACGACGGGCAGTTTCTTTCCCGAGACGGGATTAGAACTGATAAAGCTCGTGAGTCGTGTAAAACGCGTCGTCGTGCTTCCCCATCGTGCGTCGGTCCCGGTCCGCCACTGCGACTAGGCCGTGGGGCTCATTCAGGCTAATCAAGTGACGCCATGGGAGTCTTTCTGTTACGACCTGTGTGACATTTTCTTCCACAGCCTACGCCAACAGGAGCAGCGTCGAATGACAGTGGACCAAACTGAAGGACGATGAAATAAATGCGGCCATAGTCCGTGTCCTCTCTGGCACCGCCGATAACAAAGAGCATCGCCGGCTGTCTCCTTGGGTCGTCTTCGTAGCGGGATTCGGGAATGTAATGTGTGATATGAAACCGGCCAGAAAGACGCACAAAGAAGCCTCCCGGCGAAGTTAGACTGAAATTTTGCGCCTCGCGGGTTGCTGACAGTTGAGCTCCTCCTCAAACTCTCGGTGAGAAGCGGACCCATGTGAAGTCAGTGCCCTCGTTTTGCACAGCCGGCCATATCTTTAGCTGACGTGCGCGACGGCCGCATTTTCTGCGTTTCTGCATTTTGCGACGAAGCAAAGTTACCGGAAGCTGAATATATTAAGCACGGGCTTAGTGAGCCTGTGCTTAGATTTGATATCTCCGCAAGTTTGCTCCGTCATAAGCTGCAGGTGCACGGAAAACGCGGCCGTCACGCACGCCAGCTAGAGATTTGGCCGGCTGTACTGCTGTGGTCACAGCAGGCAGAGCCTGTCCCGGCTCGAGAGATGGGACAGTTGGTGGTGAAAAGAAGGGCACCGTGAGAAAGACTGCGTAGTTTCGTTAACGCGATCCCCTGTGCAGATTGTGAAGGTGCGGGCATCGCAGAGTCCGGATGACTGTTCAAAACGGTAGATGGGGCCCGTTCACAATCTTAGAATGAACGCCGAGTCCTTGGTCATGACTGGCATTTAGTCTGCGCGTCATTTACCATTCTAACCTCAACTCACGCGTATATTTAATCGAAACAACGGCACTTAGATCTACATGTCGATTTCTCTAGAAGGCATAGAAGGGTGGCAGCCTCATTATGAACAAAACCCCCCGTTTTGAGTGCCCAAACATCCAGTCCTAACCACATCGGTATTCCTCCTCGTGGCGTGTAAACCAGGAGAACCTTCTCAAGCGACCGTGGAGCTTTGCTGCACCACATACACAGCAGTTGATGTTTATTGTCTGGTGAAGGGAAAAGACTTCGGAGGCCTCTGCGTCAAGTAACGACACCCGCGAGTGAACAAGAGATTAAGGTTTGCCCAGAGGCGTTCTGTCCTTCTGGAAACCCTGCTTCCCGTCGACGGTGCTTTTCGCGCGCTGGTTGCAACTAAGCCAGACAAACTTTTCTCGCACGGATGTCACAGCAGCGTACAGTGTAAGCCGCTGACTTGGACTGAAAATACATTACCAAGTCTGCGTGATTGGATGCGTTCGAAATTAACGCACCTGCAATTTGCTCTACACGATTTCTTGAACCAATTAGATGACCTTGGATTAACATTGCAAAGAATGGAGTGAATAAGACGCTGCTAAGCTCAAAAACAAGCGGTACGTTTGTTAGTTTAATTGACGAAGCAAATTGAACCCCGTGAATACTAGAAAAAAAAAATGGCTTCGGAAAGCTTCCGTTGAGTCCTTGCGAGTAGACTGAGATGGGTCCCAATATGAGTGAAAAATAAATAAATTAAGTACCGGACGTGACTTGCATGGCGTTTTCCGATCTTTACACGGGAATGGGTTCCTCAGAAATGGATGAAAGGGGGAACGATGCCAGGAATGATCATGGTCCGGAGAAAACTGACTTCCCTTAAAATACTGAAATGCCGAGTAAGCCTTCCTTTGAAATTCAAAGATATGCAAAAGGGAGCTGGGCGCTGGTTCGCACGCATAGTCGGAATGCTCACGAACCAGTGTCCATCGGCGCGAGCTACCAAGAATTCAAGTTTGGCCAATATTTCCGTTAGATTTTCAATCACTGAAGCTAGGAATCTTCCGTTGTGTTCAGGACAGAAATAAGTGTGTCGCTGAGCTCTCACCTTCGCTCTGTTAGGCACAGGCTTCTCTCTGGGGATCAATTTGCGTTGGTCACCAGATGCCACGCTCTTCATGTCACTGCGGTAGTTTGACCTAAGCCGTGTACACGCTTGTGACCCGAGGGTTTTTTTTTTTTTTTGGGTGGGGGGGGGGGGCGATCACAGGTGCAAGTTTTCGGAACACGGAGGAACTCGTCGTCGCCCGGGTGCAGGGCTTGACGTTCTACGGCGCACTTGTGTTGGTCGCGCAGCAGAAGCGGCACACTGCCAAGGAATCAAACTGTTCCGTGGGCGAAAAACGTCTGTAACATCGTTACTTCTACACCAGACTTCGACACCTTGACCTGGGCCTGAGCGATCAAGGTATATGTTTATTCATACTGTTCTCTACCGCTTCTGAACGAGCACTGCCGACATAGCATAGTTCAACGAAGTAGGAGTGCCTTGGTTTCCTTGGCAAGAGAAGAGCAGGCACTCCTCCGGAAGAGGAAAGTAGCCCGCCATAAGGAGCGCAACACCCATTTCGCCAGTGTTCCGTCTTTCACTGAGCGAAACACTTATTAAACGTTGGACACAAATCTTCCCGCTGCAAATACCAGATGGTTACGAAATGTGCGAAAAATCCGATGCCTGGATCTCAAATCTTTCCGCTCTTTCTGCCTGTCAGGCACTCAGGCCACTTTGTTCCTTTTGCTTGCCGCTCCTGCCTCCATTTTGCGCTTCATTGAGGAAGTATTTCATATTTAAAATTTTTAACACTGCTCTCATTCTTCAAATTTTTGTCCACTTCATCTATAATTTTACTTTTCTATTGCTATAATTAGGGCGCAGTGTTGAAGATTGCTGCGTTTGTTATTAAATGAGTTCATTAAATGTCTAATAAAGGTCCTTGGTGGAACGCATTTTTTCGCTTCGAGCTCATGATGTGCTACTGTCATGTTTATTATTTGCAAATCAACGGTGGGCCATGGGGCATGCGAGAATGCCTAGAAGATAGCTTTACAAAACTGCGTAACATTGGATCACGCATCCTTCACGGATGCGAAAATGAAGGCTGAACAGTGAGGACAATTGACTGAGGACGGGCAAAGTGGACGCAGGGAAGCCACAGCGGGGACTCACGTGAGCTGCGGAGAGTGCGTCGGTCGGCCGGCCGAGTGTGTCTGCGCGGACCGCGATGGGGTCTCCCTCCTCTCTCAGTCGCTGCCCAACACGCGGCAAACTTTTTCGCCCCGTCGATATTTATATCGCCAGCGGGCGCCACGCCGCGGCGCGCCTATAGCTACGGGTCCCGACACGAGATCGAGGGCCGGGGCTGAGGGGGGGAGCCCGCTTCCTCTCCGTGGAATCGACGGAACCAATCAGCGGTACCTACGTCAGCGAGTCACGTGACAGCAGCCGGCCAATTACTGCTGTGCGTGGGCTCCAGCCCGGAGGCAGTGGAAAACAGAAAGCAACTGAGGTTTGCGGAGGAGGCTGAGGCGAAACGAAAACGTGCAGGAATGCGGTGCTGTGTTTCGTAGTACGGGGGCGGCGTCGTTTGGAGCAGCGAGCTCTTTGCGGCGGTTTCGGTAACAAGCGCCTCTGCGGAGGAGGGGGGGTTAGAGAGGAGTCCAGGCTGTTTCGCAAAGCAGACGTGGCCGTTGAACAAGATTCGACGCCTCACACTGCGTAGCTACCATCCACAAAACAGTCACATCTTCTTACAAAGCTCCCAGCATCCGAAGTAATACGTGGTACGTGCATGACGGGGCCTTTCTTCTTCAGCAATTTATCACAGTGCGCATACATGATTCAGCGGAATCTAAGAAATGCAAGGAGTGTCAGAAAAAGTTCAGTTTACACGCTCACGGCGGTCGTCAGATTTCACGGTTGTCCGCATGCCCTGAGATATACATTCTTTTTAAGTTTATATTACAAAACACTGCAGCTCAAGGGCAAGACAGAGTGCGCACCCGAATAAATCGATCTTATTTTTTTCTGTGCGAAATTCATGGCTTCGTTTCTTTTTCCGCATAAAGTCATCTTGCTGTTCAGCGACACAGTGGCCGGGTTTTTGTTTTATTTCCCCTTTTGATCAACCTTCGGTTGTGTCCCATCCGTAGAAATCTAGTGAGAAGCAATCGCTATTGAAAATGTGTCAAACTTTCATGGGGAGCGTATCATCAAAATTGAAACACAGGTTGAACTGTATAAGATAGCACAAAACCTGATAATGGCATATATACTGACCATGAAGACAGGAACACTTAGCCAACCAGAGGGCAACTACTTTAGGTGAGCAAGGTTTCGGGAAGAAGTGGGTAGTACGGTTGCAACAAGCATTGTTTAGCAGTCATTCACATGAATGCCAGAAGCCTCAGGAACAAATATGATGTTCTTATATGCTTCAGGACTATTTGCCTGGCATTTACGGAAGCCCGGTTCAGCTCTAATCATTTGATTCCTGAAGTTGAATGTTAGCGCTATCCCGGCCGCGCCGGCCGCGTTTCGACGGAGGCGGAACGCAAAATGCGTCGGTGTGATGACGTCAGCGACCACTTAACGCTCGTGAACGTCTTATGTGTCCTTTCTTTATGTCACTTGTCCGTTTTTTGCGCTAACTTGTTCAGAAAACCACTTAGCAATATTTTGCTGCGCTTTCGACGTCGCCGTATTGTGCGCGATGAGAGTGAAGCTAAAACAAATGGAAATAAATATAAATGCCATCACAAAGTTTCAACACTGATTGCAGGGTGGTAGAGACGAATCATAATGTAGATCAGGTATATGGCAATTTTATAAACCTTTTTAAAGGCATTTACGGAACGTTTCCTGCTAAAACCGCGCAAAACGCTCCGTAGAATTAGGATACCTTGGGAACAAGTGAAAATCATGGAACATGTCATCTACTCTCAAATTATAAATTTCTTCGACTCAAACGATTTCTTCCATTCTTCCCAGCATATGGGTTTCGTAAGGGCCTGTCTTGTGAAACATAATTAGCGCTGTTCCTTCACGACTTGCGCACTAATCTTGACCGTAACATAGAGACTGATGTCATCTTTCTAGAGTTTGCGAAAGCTTTTGATAAAATTCCTCACCGTCGTTTATTAGTAGAAGTTGCACAGCTGAACTTATATCTTAACATACTACAATGGATTGAGCAGTTTCTCACTAATCGTTCTCAATCAGTCTTTGCTAATGGCCACGTGTCTAACAGCCTCCCGGCTACATCAGGGGTTCCGCAAGGATCTGTACTCGGTTCATTACTCTTCTTAATATATAAAAATGACTTACCTGACCCCGTTTTCGGCAGTATTCGAATGTTCCCTGATGACTGTGTTATTTACCGCACTATTAATAACTCTGATGATCAACTTAGTCTTCAGACAGATCAAGCGTTCTTAATTGGTGCAACAATCGGCTGATGTCCCTCAATCCTAACAAATGAAAACTCTTATCCTTCTCTCGTCGCCACAGCCCGCATAGCTTCCAAAAATTACGAGGAACTTCAGCGGCTAAAGTGGTGAAAGGCGAAAGCCTGAGAGCTGCATTCTGCTACGCGATTGTTCACTGCACATTTTGTTGGTGCATTAATTAACTGCCAATTAATGACGCTTAAGCTTCGCCTTTAGGAGTGGAACGCGACAGCGTGTTGTAGCGCTGCCACGGAGTCCAAGGAACGCCACCACCCGTTCGGCGCGATGCGTTGCCCTTTGAACGCAACGCTTTTTGAGGAAAGGAAATTGGGCTGTAATTCTCTGTCATCTCGGTGGACACCTGAGCCGCACGGTACAGGAAGGGAGGAAGTGCGAGTGAAAGAAGAAACAGGGGCCGTAATGAAGAAAATGAAAATTTTATTTGAGGAAAGGAAGTTGCGCAGTAACTGTCTCACATAGTTCGGTGGACACCCGTCAAAATTCGCGCGCGGTGACGTCACGACAATTTGGTCCAATCTGAAACGCGGACAAATACGCCTTGCTCGTTGGTAAATTTGTTTTTGAGGAAAGGAAATGTATCTGTCTCTCCTATCTCGGCGGACACCTAAACCTCGCCGTAACGGGAAGAGAGGACGATGGGAGTGAACGAAGACACCGTATTCACTAGACGCACCTTTGTTCATTCCAAACCATTGAGCTGGCATGGCGGAGTGATAGCGTGCTCGACTCGCACTCCGGAGACCGGGGTTCGGTTCCCAAGCTCGGCCAGTTTCTTACTCGGTTTTATTTATTTATCTGGTCTGACCAGAAAGGTTAATTAGACTAATTGGTTGAATAAGCAATTAACTAAACTCAGTCAAACTTACTTGGAGCATCACTATACGATCCCTTTAATTGGTTGCATGGTTAGTAGCCAAGGTACAATTGGCCCCGTTTGAAATTCGCGCACTGTGACGTCACGACCGTTTCGACCAATTGAAAAGCGTGACATTTATGTCGACAGCTCCTGCTTACAACGATGAGGCATTAAAGGCTTCCGCCTTAATATTCCATTTCTAACATCTCGATTGAATCAGTATCATCTTATAAGTATCTAGGAGTAACTTTGTCTTGTGAGTTATCTTGGCGCACCCATATTGGCAACATCATTTCAGCAACAACACTCGGTTTTCTCAAGCGCCATCACCGCCTTGTGCCTCTACGCGTAAAGTTACTCGCATATTAATCGATTATCAGACCAAAATTAAAATATGCCTCTGCCATATGGAGCCCGAACCAAACTTACTTAATTTATGTATTAGAAGCTGTCCAAAACCGTGCCACTTGATTGATCCACTCTTCATACTCATATGACGTCAGCATTTCTTCACTGAAAGCATTATCAGGACTACCGCCCCTTTCGTTCCGTCGTCGCATTTCAAGTCTCACCCTTTATCACAAATTATTTCATTCTTCCCTCAATCGGTCACCGTATATGACAGCTGCAGCACGCATATCTCACCGCACCAGTCATCCCCTACAAGTTGCCCGGCCGCCATCGCATACTGCCACCTTTTCTGCTTCATTTTTCTTTCGAGCAGCAACGGACTGGAACGGCCTACCTACCCCGTGACATCGTCAACATCGCTTCATCCTCTACTTTTCAAGAACATGTAACCGATCGCCTTCAGTGCCAAATAATATTCTCTGTTTTTCTTTGCTCATTTTATTAAAATCGCGCCCCTTATGTAATACTACCGATACAAGGGGGCCTTTAAGGAAAATAAACTGAACTGAACTGAAGAAAGCTACCAATTATTTGGCACATTTATGAGAAGGAATTAGGCAAATGTGTGGCATGCCTGCAAGAACTTTCGGAACGGAACAAATTCTGAAATATACTGAGACAATAAGTTTCGCTGATTCGGAGAATATTTCGAGCATTAGCGATTGATGCAAAGATGAATTGGTCTCAGTCAGTGATTACAGACGATGTAAACATTATCAGGTGAAGGGGGTCTGGTCAGCACATAACTCACATTTACTAGGTTGAGGTGAAGAGCGTAATAACACTCCCGTAGGCCGATGTGAAGCATGCCATAGACGCTCACTATATATATCCCTCACCGAAGAATCCCAACCGACTTATCTACACTAAAGAACAACATCGCTTGCGAAGCAGACGAAATAAGTAGGGGTGTGCGAATATTCGAAAGTTTCCAATATAATTCGAATATTATATTTTTAGTATTCGAATTCGATTCCAAATCCAAGTATTCGTGGCGTCTCGAATATTCGATCAGACACAAATATTCGTATATAGCCGAATATTCTATGCGAGCACCGCCGTTTATTTCGGTCCGTAAGTCATATCGACAGAGACACAACACGGCGGCGCCCAGAGCAATGCGTAACGTTGGGCCTTGCCGTAGCTGACTGCGCTGGTGAGCTTCATTGTGGCTATACCTGCGAAGCTTGTATAGTTAGAGCTGTGCACGAAGTACCTCGAAATACGTGTCAGTTCAGTGCCAAGTGAGAGGGCATTTTCTGTGCCTGGAGAAGTCGTTTCAGCTAGAAGGGAACGACTTCTGCCTGACCATGTGGAGCAGCTGGTTTTCCTTCACGACAACCTTTTATGTTCATCCCAGCAACGCACTTTTGTGCTTATGGCAAGCAAGTCTTAATCAATGTTGTGTACTAGCCATTTTCTCTGATATTTCCACTCTTGTAATATTAATGTTGGAGACTTTGATACACACACCTTTTGTGTTCATTTAATCATCGATAGTTGAACTGTGATGTTTTGGGTGCTCAAATAAATGTTTTGTAGTGGTTAAATGCGTCTGTCCTTGATTATTCGATATTCGATTCGATATTCGATTCGATATTCGGAACCAAGTATTCGTATTCGATTCGTATTCGAAGAATTTGATATTCGCACACCCCTAGAAATAAGCATAGAGACCACACATAGTGTAGCTCGAATAATATGTCATCCCCTTTCGTGTATGTGGAATTCCGTCTTATCGACTGGTGAGTTTTCTATACTCAGGAAAACTGCAAGATGAGTAGCCGTGCATAAGCGGTGTGCGATATATAGCCTCAATAATTAGAGACGTATCTCAATTGTCCTTATAGATCTCAAAACATCTGAACATATTGTACCTAGAAGAACAGCTAGGCACCTGACGAAACACGAGGCAATACTACCAGAAAAGTTCGTGTTTCAGAAACAAAATCTGCCGAGCACGGTCTTTTGCATGCGAGAGGTTATGATTCAGAGCAAGGGAACGCAGTTTTATGCAGTTGGAGTCCTTCTGCATTTTAGGAAGGAATACAACAAAATGTGTTGCTTTCAAGCCTTAAAGTGAGCAGCTGATTTTCAACTACGATTTAAAGTTCGAGCGCCAGATTATGAAAATATATCGGGCATAAAATTTTTAGGTTTATGGTTTAACGAGAGATGGTATTGGTCGGTTCACGTAATATTGGTGGCGCCAGGGCAATGATCAACATGTTAAAATGTTATATTGCAATGCATTAAAAAGTAACCACTTAACCTTTAATCCCGTGAATATACTCTTGCACACACTATTCTCTTTTCATATGGGGAACCACCACCAAAAGTAAACATGTCACTTTCTATGCTGAAGCAGTAAAATTAATTTGCAACCGTGACTTCTTTTCACAGACTAAACAATTATTTGACAAGCTCGGCATAACTCTTAAGGCCATCCGTTCTTGCATAAATTGTCACTCGAGACATTCTGGCTTAGACAAAATGATCGCGTACGTTTTAGTCACACTTTTTCTGCCGAAGAAACTGCGTGTAAGCTAGGAATGACGCGATTTCAGTGCCACTGGTTCGCGCAAACTACGTACGCAGGCGGTAAAATTCCAAATATCGACATTACACAGCAAAGGCGCTATTGTAAAGGAAGAGTTGGAAATGTGAAATTCAGGCACGAATTTTCAAAAAGACGCTGAAAAATATTTTATCGACTGTTTTTACGAATAACTGCGCTCAATTTGTGTTTCTTTTCAGATGATGCGCTAAAGCTTTAGGATGTTTCGTTGCTCTGTTGAGTTATGCATTATGGGCCTGAAAGTGTGGACCGAATGTGTTCACGCTTCCTGCTGAGTGTCGACATGCTTCAGCTTCTGCGACACCATTAAAGCAAGAATACTGTACTGCCTTTTGCTGCGGCATCTGAGACAATTGCACGCCTTAAATAAGTAAATAAACAAATAATTTATTATTTATTTATTTAGTTCTGCGGATTCGCTTGACTCCAAGCAGACGTGCGCACATATACAAATAAAAAACAAGATATGCACGAGCCTCATGCAAGAGCAAACAGATGATGCGAAAAAAGAAACCAAAAAGACAAGAGTTTCACATACAAAACGCTCTCAAATTATCAACAAACGTTTCTACATTCGGGCTGTTCACTACACACTTCGGCAATTCATTCCACTCTGCAATCGATTTGACAAAAAATGAGTGTTTAACTGTATTAGAGTATGCACGAAATTCTTGCAGCATTTTTCCATGGTTATAACGCGCACTTGCTCGTGAAACAGGAGTAATATAATCATGGGTGTTTATTCTAATCAGATTATTATATATTAGGTACAAAAATTTCAACCTTGCTTCAGTGCGCCTTGTGCAATGGTCCATTACAAAATGGCATCTGCGCGCAGCGGGGCCCTCAGGTACGGATTCAAGTACAAAACAACCATACAGATCCGAGCTCTGTGGAAACGCAGATGCATGGCATGATTGCCAGGAATTTACACAACCGGCGATGCATTGCGGTAAGGGCCGGGCTACTCGCGAATGCATTTGAGAGAGACTGCGACGAAGCTCTTCGCCTTTGATGCCTCCCTCGCAGCGCGGTCTTTGCTGCTTGACGCGCACTCTTCCAGCAACGTTGTCGGATGCAGCCGTTGCTATGTGAAGGACTGCGTACGGGAGGCCTAGGCATGGCCCAAAAGAACTCTCCATCGACGAACACCAGAGACACTGTGTCTTTCTCAAAATTATCGCCCTGCTCCGTCAGCGAAGGCGGTTGTGTGGAATGCAGCGGGCGCAACACAAAGACGTGCGAAATAGCCAGAGGGCAAAAGAGGAGAGGCCGCGCGCGGAGCCCTGCGCGACCACACGCATCCCTGCGGCCCGTTTTGCAGCGCGTCCCCAACTCCCCCCCCCCCCCCCCCCCCCCTTTTGGCGCAGAGACAGGCACGTTTGTGCGTTTGTGTGTGCGCGCATGCACGCCTGCAGACGGCCTTGTTGTGAGGTACGGGCTGCGGACTCGGAGAAGGCTAGGAGTTGGGTCTTTATTAAGGGAAGTTAACCCAAAAGAAAAGAGGGCCCCATGCCCTTGGAAAACAGACTGTCTCCCCGGGCAGCTGCTCTCTTCCGCTGCTAAGGGAGGACTCCCTTTGTCCGTTGACGGCCAAGTTTTGAATGCCGTGGCCGCGTGTCCAAGCCGCGGTTCTTGGAAGAGACCACCCCGGGTTCCGATGCGAGAAGAGAGAGGACAGCCGTGACCCTCATAAATATGTCAACTTCGAGAGGAGTGCGTCTTCGGCTGAACATGAGCTCCGCGTTCGCGAAGAGGCCGGCACCCTGCGGCGCGGAGGGTAGGCCGGAACGCTCGCGGCACAAACAGCTTCCCGGAGTTCGCGGGCCCACTGGCCTGCATTGTCTTGCAGCACGACGGCCTTACTAATGGCTCGAGGTGGCGGGGGAGGCCGGCAAGTTAGCACCAAGAGGGCTCCCAGCAGAGGAGGCGAGGAGGACACCGAAGGAAAGAAGGCGAGTCCTCAGAGAGAGGCGTTGGAGACAGATGAGACAAAGGAGAGGACGGGCAGAGACGGGCGAGGTGGACGGAAGCAGATCGCGCTGGTCTGGAGTCGGTGAGGCCGGACCCGAGGGCATCCGCTGCAAACTGACCGCCAGCCGAGACGCCCAAGAAGCCGGACGCCACAACCCGTCAGAGTACCGCCAGCCGAGACGCCCAAGAAGCCTGACGCCACAACCCGTCACAGTCACCGAAACGTGGGACCGCCACCAGGCTGAGCGCCACCCCCGCCAGAGCAGCCGAGAGCGAGGCAGCGGTGACAGCGATGAGCGGAAGACAGCGGTGAGCGGAACTCCCAGTTTCACCTTCAGGCAGAGTGAGAATAAATTAGGTTGATTCGGAGGCGTTGGGTGTGGCTCATTTCTCCTCGCTTCAGCAGAACCCGTAGATAGCAACAAACAACTGTGTTGCATTGTGACTGACCCCCGACAGGCGGGAACGATCACAAGTGGTGGCAGCGGTGGGATCTTGCTGAAGTTTTGGTGCGAGACCTTTAACCCTCGTACCCGAGGAGAAAGGGGCCAACATGTCGCTGCAGGAATCACCGAGTCTTCTCGAAGGGGTGATAGGAGCAAATGAGATGCTGTTGGGAGCTGTGATTCCATCATTCACGGGGGATGATAACGGTCCCAAAATAAGGGACTTTCTGAAAATTTTAGAGCAGGTCGGTAATCTGGGAGGATGGCAGGAGAAACAGTTAGTCGGGATGGCGCGATGTAAGATGGTCGGGGCTGCTCTGGACTTTGCATGGTTGGATGAGGAGGTGGCAGGTGCGACTTCGTATAAATCGTTTAAAGCGTTCGCGCTGAAACGATATGATACTGAGCCGGCGTGCAGGAAGTTAGAGAAGTTTATAAATGCAAAGCAGAACATTGGTGAGAATGTGCGCTCATTCGCGAGCCGGCTTCGTAGGCTCGGAACAGAGGCTTTTGAGGACGTTGATGGCGATGACACGTCGAAGAGAGAAGCGAGGCGCGAAATCCTTAGGGAGCAGCTGACCTCTATTTTTCTGAATGGGCTCCGCGATCCGGTAAGGAGATTTGCTCTATCACACAATCCCAAGACATTCGAAGAGGCAGTGGAGGTAGCGTCTAGAGAAGAGCAGTTAGAGGAAGTGACGAGCACGAGCACCGCGACTGTCCGACTTGTAGAAAGCAGAGAGGAGACGGGTTATTTTCGTGAACGCCTGGATCGGCTGGAGAAGCTGCTCGAAGAGGTCCTTCGGATACGTGAGGGCCCTCCATCTGGGCAGGCGCGAGAATTGAATCGACGCGTCAAATCAATCGCCTGCTTCTCGTGCGGCAGGTTAGGGCACATCTCACGTTTTTGTCGTCTGCGACAGATATCGCACGGGCACATCTCAGGGCGCTTGGACCACTCCAAGCAGCGTAAGAAGGAAGGCGAGGGGAGCCCTGAAGGTATCAAGGAGCTAGATAAAACATCTACTGAGAGCCGTCCCGAGCGAGGGTGTTCAGAAGCGGCAGTGAGCCTATGCACGGACAAGGCAGAAGGAGTTCGCGAGCCAAGGGAAACCAGTTGCCATTCAGACGCGCTCAGCAGCGCGGCGGACGCAAGGCTAACCGAGGTTCCCCCTTTGATGGAGCAAACCCACCTGTACGAGGAGCAAAGGAAAGATTCGTCTGTGCTAAAATTGATAAACGAGTGTGACAGCTCAGAAGGAAAAAAGTCAAGATTGTATCATTTGGACTCTTTTGGTATACTCCGTTTCAGAGACAAAGCGCACGGTACCGCAGATCGAATAGTTGTCCCTTTGCTAATGAGGAGTGAAGTTGTGAGGTTATGCCACGATATGGAAGGCGGAGGACATTGAGGATTTCAAAAGACCCGCCGGGCGGTTAGCAAAGGCTATTTCTGGCATGGACTGAGACAAGATGTTGCAGAACACTGCAGAAACTGCCAATGGAGAAAGAAACCGAGGGTGAGCGAATTGCATGGACCACCTCCTGATCTTAGTGTGACTTAAGGGAAGTCTGGGAGTTGCCACGACCATTGAACTGTGCTCATGACTTTTCTGCGGTTGCGTGCTTTACTTAGAGTGCGGAATTGTCCGCCGTGCGAAATTTTCTCCTCTGCCTGGGGGGACTGAGGGTCCGCCCACATTTTGCCGTGTTGTGAAACCAGTGCTTGTGCGCGACGACGATGTTTGGCAGCTTTGACATACTCGAAATATGACTACTGCCATAAGATTGAGTTGCGAACTTTGCGACGTACTGTTGGTTGTGAAAGTGCGGTGACCACGAATTTTCCGTAGAAAATTTCTTTATAAGAAGAGGGGGTTGTGAAGGACTGCGTACGGGAGGCCTAGGCATGGCCCAAAAGAACTCTCCATCGACGAACACCAGAGACACTGTGTCTTTCTCAAAATTATCGCCCTGCTCCGTCAGCGAAGGCGGTTGTGTGGAATGCAGCGGGCGCAACACAAAGACGTGCGAAATAGCCAGAGGGCAAAAGAGGAGAGGCCGCGCGCGGAGCCCTGCGCGACCACACGCATCCCTGCGGCCCGTTTTGCAGCGCGTCCCCAACTCCCCCCCCCCCCCCCCCCCCCTTTTGGCGCAGAGACAGGCACGTTTGTGCGTTTGTGTGTGCGCGCATGCACGCCTGCAGACGGCCTTGTTGTGAGGTACGGGCTGCGGACTCGGAGAAGGCTAGGAGTTGGGTCTTTATTAAGGGAAGTTAACCCAAAAGAAAAGAGGGCCCCATGCCCTTGGAAAACAGACTGTCTCCCCGGGCAGCTGCTCTCTTCCGCTGCTAAGGGAGGACTCCCTTTGTCCGTTGACGGCCAAGTTTTGAATGCCGTGGCCGCGTGTCCAAGCCGCGGTTCTTGGAAGAGACCACCCCGGGTTCCGATGCGAGAAGAGAGAGGACAGCCGTGACCCTCATAAATATGTCAACTTCGAGAGGAGTGCGTCTTCGGCTGAACATGAGCTCCGCGTTCGCGAAGAGGCCGGCACCCTGCGGCGCGGAGGGTAGGCCGGAACGCTCGCGGCACAAACAGCTTCCCGGAGTTCGCGGGCCCACTGGCCTGCATTGTCTTGCAGCAAGACGGCCTTACTAATGGCTCGAGGTGGCGGGGGAGGCCGGCAAGTTAGCACCAAGAGGGCTCCCAGCAGAGGAGGCGAGGAGGACACCGAAGGAAAGAAGGAGAGTCCTCAGAGAGAGGCGTTGGAGACAGATGAGACAAAGGAGAGGACGGGCAGAGACGGGCGAGGTGGACGGAAGCAGATCGCGCTGGTCTGGAGTCGGTGAGGCCGGACCCGAGGGCATCCGCTGCAAACTGACCGCCAGCCGAGACGCCCAAGAAGCCGGACGCCACAACCCGTCAGAGTACCGCCAGCCGAGACGCCCAAGAAGCCTGACGCCACAACCCGTCACAGTCACCGAAACGTGGGACCGCCACCAGGCTGAGCGCCACCCCCGCCAGAGCAGCCGAGAGCGAGGCAGCGGTGACAGCGATGAGCGGAAGACAGCGGTGAGCGGAACTCCCAGTTTCACCTTCAGGCAGAGTGAGAATAAATTAGGTTGATTCGGAGGCGTTGGGTGTGGCTCATTTCTCCTCGCTTCAGCAGAACCCGTAGATAGCAACAAACAACTGTGTTGCATTGTGACTGACCCCCGACAGGCGGGAACGTCACAGCTATACGGCTCAACTGCACGGCTCTCGCACTGCCAACATGCCGCTGCAAATACATCATTTAGCTTTGGCATGTTCTACACAAGGGAGACTTCATTTAAAATTGCTACACTGTACAACTTCCCTGGGCAACTCGCAGTAATCAAGTTGTTTTGTACACGTTTTTCCCTTAGGTGAGCCCAATGTTGAACCAGTTATTTCTTCCAAAATCGACATGACTATTCAGCAGGGCTGGGCACGGTACTTGAAGAAAGTATCTTCGATGTCGACACCCGATACGTTCAAAAAGTGCATTTGTGACAAAGATACCCGACACCGAACCATAATTGACTTCCCGTACAGGTAGTCGGCAGTGTAGCGTCATCATTTAATACACCACTAAAATCACCGATATTAATACAACCGCTAATATGATTTACTATGAAATTTCATATGGTTTCTGGAATTTTTTGTGCATTTGATCTAGAGCACTGCATTTGAACGGCCGCACCAATTTCTTCTATTTCTTCAAGCTCCACTTTCGGCGCAGCTGTTTGCTTTAAAACTTTAGCACTAGAGGCCTACGTACTGTGTGATTTCAGTGTACGTTAAAGAACCCCAGGTGGTCGAAATTTTCGGAGCGCTTCAGTACGGCGTCTCTCATAGCCTGAGTTGTTTTGGGATGTTAAACTCCAATAAACCAAGCCACAAGAATGAAGCCATGGTAACGTTGAAAAGATCGCTTGCATAAGCAGCCTAGCGAAATCTCTTTGAATAGCTTTAGTTCTTCATGCGAACCGGTCTCTGAGCCCTTGACTATATACGAACAAGCTTGAAACTCTTTCTGATGGTCTTCGTTTGTTACCGCAGTATTTACCGGCTGTCTCTGCCTTTGCCCTGTGCTAAAAGGTGCAAGCTCCGTGCCCTTGAGAAAGCCGAAGTTATTTAACGAGCACTATGTTTAACAGATGTTTAAAGTAAAACACCGTTCATCGAAGGCTGGCGGAAAAAGAAACAAAGAATAAGAAGGTTAATGTTTTTATTAGGCAAAAGATGTCCTGCTAATCTCGTGCTAATCCCTTACCGGTAGTAACAGGATTTCCTCAAACCGTCGGTCCGAAAGCCTCGCGATGTGGCCGTGCTTTAGGCGAAGCATATAAAAAAGCCTCCGTATACAGCAGCGCACCAGCACGTTGGCTTGGTGTATTTTATGAAAAAGGCTTTTAACGCGACAGAATCAATTGTCTCGTTCAGCAGAGAAGCCACAACATTGGCGTTGGCGTGTCGAAAAATCCTGGATTGGTCCAGACGGTCGTGACGTCATAACCCCATGACCTCGCGTGGGTAATTAAAGCACCCCAAAACGATCACACAGTAACAGATCATTACAGACGCAGAGGTCTGGTACGTAAATGGAAAACTGCGAACAACACCTGCGGCCGGACCAGACAAAGTAACAAATAAGGCTCTCAGGAACTTGGACACAACGTTGATCGCGGCGGTTACGGACCTTACGAACAAATACTGGTGCAGGCAACATACCACAGTAGTGGAAACACGCTAAAACCACCTTTATTCCTAAAACGGGTAAGAAACTCAGCACTGAGGATCTACACCCCATTTCTTTAACATCATGCCTAGGCAAACTAATGGAGCATGTCATATCAACAGGCTCCAAAACTATGCGGAGGACATGAACCTCCTGCCTGAAACAATGTTAGTATTCAGGGCCCAACTATCTATTCAGGACATACTCGTGCAGCTTAACAAGGACATAATCGAAGCTGACGAGGGAACACTGCCAAAAGCAATATCGGGTTTAGGCCTTATTAAAGCTTTGGACGGCGTCATCTACAACCATATTCACAAACTTGTCAGAAATCAACCCCGGAGACAGGACGTACAACTGCATGCGATCCTTCCTCATTAACAGAACAGCAGTGATAACCGTTGGAACAATAGAGTCTGCCCTAATCAAACTAGGAACAAAAGAAACACCACAGGGCTCCGTCCTGTGCCCCTTCCTTTTTAACCTCTCCCTCATGAAAATTAGCCCCAAACTGGCACAAATACCAGACCTACGTTACACGTTCTATGCAGATGACATCACGCCTTGGGTAACCAAAGGATTAGCGAAGGCTACATAGAAGACACGCTCCAAGAAGCAGTGGACATCACTGAGACATGCACAAGGGAATTCGGCCTCTATTGTTCAGAGCAAAATTTTAACTCTTCGTGAACGATATAAGCAAGGAGGTAAGATAACTACAACCCCCCCCCCCCTCTCCACCCCCGCCCCCCACAAATGAACCTCTATGTCAATGGACGATCCATCAAAGAGGTACAAATCATGAGAATACTGGGGTTATATTTACAAACAAATGGAAAGAATAATGACACACTCACTAAGCTAAAATGCACGGTAGAAGCGACGGCGTGATTAAACCGCCGCATCGCTAATCGAAGACAATGGGTGAGGAAAAGAGATCTATGCCGACTAGTGCAGGCCTTTGCGCTAAGCAGGATATTAGATGCCACCCCTTTTCTCAAATTTGCGAAAGCAGAAAAGGACAAATTTGATAGCATGATACGGGAGGCCTACAAAGCTGCGTTAGGACTCCCACTAAATGCCTCAGCCGAAAGGCATATAGGGTTGGGAACACACAACACCTACAATTAACTGAAAGAAGCTCATTTATTGGCTCAAACGACGAGATCAGCCAATTCCAGAACTGGCAGGAGGATTATACCCAGGCTTGGAATTAACTTCAACCAACGAATTAAGTCGCTAAAGAAGACTTGCCCCGCGACTCTAGGGCAGTCCTACTAATCAAACCATTTCCCAAACCCATGCACCCCTTACACCATGAGGGTAGAAGACAAGCACGAGCCAAAGCCTTACATAATAAATATGGACAGTGCGATAGAACAGTTTATGTAGATTCGGCAGAATACAAACATACGAATGCCTTTGCAGTTGTGGCTGTGAACGAGAATGGTGACCACATCGTCTCATAAACAATCAAAACGAAATCCTCTCAAACGGCAGAAGATGCAGCTATAGCCCTCGCCCTTGCGCAACCCAAGAGGGCATCATTCTCAGCGACTCCAAGATGGCTATCAATAATTTCGCAAAATGGTGAATTACAAACACCTCCCTTATAATTCTTAACGCTTCCAAATTCTCACCAAATGATTTCGAACTGATATGGGGGCCAGCCCATTCCGGGATACGGGGAACGAAGCAGCCCACAATAAAACCTGGGGTTTCGTCGACCTGGCTGTGGTTTAGTCTGGCTCCCTGAATTTGACGAAGGACTACATGATCAAATTTATTTATTTTATTTCAGTACCCTCAGGGACCGAGGGCATATCATGATCATGATATGATCATGATGGGCATATCATGATCTAACCAATAATTTTAAACTAGAGAGGAGAACTTTCCCCCCTCCGGACAAAATCCTGAATAAAGAACGAGAGGTTACGCGGCGTCTTCTACAGACGAGATCGATACGCACCCCACCACTCCTCGCGCACATTTATCCTGATCTATACAACCCGAACTCTAAACACTGCGGCCAACGAGCCAACTACGATGATATCCTATGGGATTGCAAAATAGAGCTACCTCCGGGCGATCTAGTTACCGCTCCTTCTCTTGAGCGGTTGGAGACCGTGCTGGCTAGCTCTGACTCCAGAACGCAAGTTCTGGCGATGTAGTGGGCTGACAAAGTCATCGAGGGCTATGTACTCTTCACCACATCACACGACCTCTTAGCACCAAGCTCTTTCCGACGAGTAAAATGTTTCACAATCAATCAATTAATCAATCAATACAACAATGACGACGTCACTACAAAATTTCTCTATTCTTTTAAATGGCCGTGACGTCATTCCACCACCATTACGTAGTGCCTCTGAAAAAAAAAAAAGCGATAGCGCTGAAAAGAAAAACGGTCGAGCTGTGACTAGAACCGCTGCCCATAGAGTCGTGAGCGGGAAGCGCTGCCACTCGACCGTTGAGGATTTTTTTTGTCATGGTATTTATTCTATATGGTTATGTACAGAAAGAGTGTGTATGCGCGCGCGCGCGCGTGTGTGTGTGCGCGTGTGTGCGCGTGCGTGTGTGCGTGCGTGCGTGTGCGTGTGTGCGTGTGTGTGCGTGTGCGTGTGTGTGTGTGTGTTTGTGCGTGTGCGTGTGCGTGCGCGCGCGTGTGTGTGTGTGTGTGTGTGTGTGTGTGTGTGTGTGTGTGTGTGTGTGTGTGTGTGTGTGTGTATGTGTGTGTACACACAAAAACTATCTGCAGAGCACCTGGGTAGGCGCTACGTGGCACGAACTTGATAGAAAACATAACAGAACTAAAAGGCTGGCAAGGATTTACAACGCATCAGGAGAGGAAACCAATCCAGTAAAAAGCCCAATCCTTCGTAAATGTCCGTTACCTGCAGCAACATTCGGCTAAAATAAATTCTGGGCGAAACAACAGGTTCAACGTTGCGGTCTTGCATGCGCGTTTTCCAAAGGCTATGAAGTCCAATCAGAAGAATCATATCATATTGTTTCAGGTCAGGTTCGGAAACAAGAAGGTAGCGCACACTATGGGAATTTTGGAGAAAGTCTTTCTGTAGCAATCAAGGCGGAAAACTGGGCTAGTTGGTGTGTCATAGTTAATTAAAAGACGAAGGTGGTGCTTCAGGAGCAAATTTCGCGTTTTCAGTTGATGTTGAGGAGCTATTCTATTCCATACCACAAAAAGAGCTGTTAGATGCAGTAAGAGAGCGGATTGAAAGCTGGGGGGCTGTCAAGTTTCAGAATAGTAGCGGGGTTTCGGTAAATGACTTTGTAGCCTTAGTTAAGTGTTACCTCTCATCCACTTACATTTGTTTTGATGACCGATTGTTTGTGCAAAAAGATGGCATTTGCATAGGGTCTTGCATAGCCCCGGTTCTTAGTGAAATCTTTTTAGGACAGTTTGACAAGCGCGTTGCAGCGTGCATAGAGGACGAAAAGCGTGTTGTGAAGTGTTTTAGGTACGTGGATGACTTTATTGTGTTTATGCATGTTAACAACGAGAGCGACAAACCACAGGTTGTAAAAAGTGTTCTAGAAATTTTCGGTGATTGTTCTGGCAAGCTGAGGTTCACGCATGAAGTTCCAGTGGACGGGTGCCTCCAGTTCCTCGAGCTATGTTTGTTCTTTGGCACTGGGGACATCTGTTGGTCGTACCAGCCTCGCACAAAAAAAGAAATTTTAGCGTATAATTCGGCCCATTCTAAATTAGTAAAACGGGGAATTGCAAAAAGTTGCCTGCGGTGTGCTCTCGAGAAGTCCTGCCAGCATAAGATTGAGGACAGCTTGCAAGCGCAAGTGCACCGGTTGAAGAAGGCCGGTTTCCCTAACGACACAGTGATGGCTGTGGCGGAATGCCTCTTGAAGGAAGTCAGGGCAGGTGGCCGCCCTGGCGTGGCCGCCGGAGAAAGTGCCAAAAGGCTCAGGCGTACGGCCATACCGTACGTGCACAAGCTTTCGCACCGGCTGAGAAAAGTTGGAGGGAAGTGCGGTGTGGACGTCATGTTCACCGCCCCCGAAAAGCTGGTGCGCATGTGCAAAGCCGTCAATGAGAAGAGGAAACCGGTATGCACCATAAACCACGAGTGCAAGTTCGTTCCGTGCACTGCTGGCACTGTATACCGCATACCCCTCTCCTGCGGTAGATGCTACGTGGGACAGTCTGGACGCTGCCTAAATGAACGGCTACGAGAGCATCGCACGCTGGTGGATTCATTGGTGGGGGGCAGCCATTTGGCTACGCATTGTAAGCGGTGCGGGTGCGTGCCGGCGTTTAATGCCACGTGTGTGCTTGGTAGCGGAGGCACGAGGTTAGGTCGTGAGATTTGTGAGGCTTATCACATTATCAGGGAAGGCGACAAGTGTGTAAGTACGACGTCACTTGCCCTGACCAGGAAAGAAAACCATGTATCTTCGAAACAGTTTGCCACTTCTTGATTAGTTTGAGCTCTTTTTGCGCATGTGCCACTAAAGTGTTTTTAAGTACCTGTTTGTTCTAGTAAACCTTCAGTTGATGTTTAGCGCTCGTCCTTTCTCCTTCTCTGTCTTTGTCCTAGTTTTATGCGCTAGTCTTTTAATTAACTTTCTGTAGCGTCTTCTGCAGCACATCCCAAAACAAAATCGCGTGTTTGCAGTCTATAAAACAATGTTCAGTTGTTTCAGGCACATTGCACAAGCGGCAGTTTACAGAAGACACACAAGACACAAACTCGACCGTTGAGGAACTTTTTAATGCGTAAGCATTGTATGGTTATGTTTGCGGTTTCATGTCATCACCAGCTTGTCTGCACGATTACGTCCGAACGGATGGGTTGTACCAAGACGTTGTACCAACGATGGTACAACGTCTTGGTGTGACGTCATAAGATGTGACGTCGTCCTTACGCATTTCTGCTATGCAGGTGTGGCAGTGATCTCTAGCGTTTTTGCCGTCAAAGACATGGGAACATGATGCAGTATAATTAAAGCGCTTATTTACAAAACTGCAGCACTCTTAGCTGACAGTGAACGTTTTCAGCTGCGTTAGATTTTGAAACAATACAATTCCATTATCATAGTCTCTGTCCTTCAAACAATATGAATTTTTAAGTATTCGTTTATTTCGTTAAAGAAAGGTCTTGTGGGAAATAAAAGTAAATATTAAAATTATAAAATAGACAGATAACTAAAGTAAAAGAACAGTGTCCGTGGTTGCGAACTGATATGCAAAGAGGCCGCCCATTACAGGGATATCATAATAGCCTTAAGGAGTGTCCACCAGATTTTTATCAACAGATAAGAGCGAAGCATAGCCGCGTCCACTCGAGGTGTAGTTAGGATACGCAAGTTTCACTAGCTCCTCTTGAGAACTACGCCTTGCTGCAGCGTTGCTCGTCCAAGCGAAATGAATGCGTCAGCTGATGCATTTGACGATGCCGGCGCTGATGACGCCATTCACCCACGTGTGGACTAGTGCGTGGCCTCTATCGTGCTTACACAGTAAAAAATAAATGTTCTGTAAGCTCCTGAGCTTGAGGGCGAAATTCTTCCATCTCTGTTGGCAGCCACCGCAACGTGAAATAGCTGTGAAGAGGAGTTGTTTCTACCGTAACGGTGAGCCTGTCTTCTCGCGCTTTCTGTCACCGAGTGTGCAGAAGCGCAACATACATGTATGTGCCATATATCTGCCAGCAAAGATAGGAAGAAAGACGACTGACCGGGCCAACGGCACTGGCACCGCCTCTTCCTAATTCTTCCTTTTTTGTTCCATGTGCTACTTGGCTGAGCAAGCGACGCCAGCACAAAGTCTGACTCACAACATCCTCAAAATCTGCGACATACTTCTTTTTCGAGTATCGAGGATCGTTAAAATGTGCGATACAATACAAACGTATTTTCGACACCGATACTCGGACACTTTCATTTTTAGTAAGCGATATCAATACACAAAATGCATCAAAAGATCGTATCGAAGGTGCATGTATCTTCTTTTTTTTTTTTGGTTGCTCCAGTGTGTGTGTGTCGGCCGTAACGTTCCGCAAAATGTTAGATGCTGTGTTTAGTAACTTTCGAAGGCGGGATTTTTCTTGATTTTTTTTTGTGTGGGATTTGCTACATGTGCATTTTTTCAAATACCTGTTCGTAGCCTTTTTTTCTTTCTCTTATTAACTTGTACCTGCCTTCTTAACTTGTTTACTTCTGTTTTCAGCCGTTTGTATTCTGCGTTCTATATTTGTTGTTTTCTTTGATGGATCGCCCCCTATGTAGTGCGCGGATTGGGCCTTTAAGGTATTGAAATAAATAAATAAATAAAATAGATACTGCCCATGCCTACTAGCCAGCGCAAGTACACCTATAAGGAAAGTGACTCTTCACCGAAGTGGTTACCATTGCCTCATTTACCCTTGCCATCACTTCAGGTGTGAAGATGCAGGAAGGCTGTTCGGCCCGCAGGAGTGCCGTCTGTACGCGCTGTATTTTGCAATGGTAAGAGGGTACGGTACAGTGACCACCAGTGGACAGCAGTGTGAATGGCTATTCTTCAGACTGTATTACTGTACACAATCGCATAACGTAAAGCTTATGTATTAAAAAAGCTGCAGCCTGGAGGGCGGAAAAGGAAACAGCAGCTCCATCGTTAGTTTGAGTCGAACTTGGAGCAGAATTCGGAAAGTTCGGCAATCTTTACTTATTTGATAGATGCATTGCCGATAGGTCTTAAAGCACGGCGTTCACTATCACTATCACAAAAACGACCAATCACGCATTTCACCAGTCAAAACACGCATCATTTGATACAAAATTAACAACACGTGGCTGCAAAGCGTTCCATCCATGGACTGATCTCACACAGAAAGGATAACGGAGAATCTCACTTTCGACAGGGTGTTGAGAAAGTTTTAAATTGCCATTCCTTTTCATTGAAACACAGAACGACGGCTATAGATACTTTTCTTTTTCTATACTAGGTTTAGAATAATAAATATTTCGCAAGATTTAAGCCACAAATTAATTCTCTAATGTTTAATGCCTAAGCAATATTGATTCGTTTTGCTTTCTGACCAGCTAAGTGTCCGGTCATAACTTCTGAGAAAAAAACCTACTGCCATACATGTATTCCGAACCTTTTCAAGTTTGTCTACAGCCTCTTGCGTGTACGGTTTGGAACAGCCGGATGCATATTAAAGCATCGTGCGGACGTGAGTAAACTGTAACTGTTGTTTCAGGAGTTGGGGGAAGTGGCTGAAGTTTCTTCGTGAGAAAGTTAAAACACCAGCAGTTTTCTTCGCAATGTATTCAACATGTTCGGACCAATTCAGGTAAGTAGTAAGATAAACTCCAAATACTTCAAATATTGAGCTTTGTTCAAGGCCACATGGTTGATAGTTTACTGGTAAGACGGGTAAGAACGCTTCCTCTTCCGACTGATCGCGACAGGTTGCTCAGGAAGAGCGAATTCGGCCGAACAAGACCCACCCATGGCAGCACCTGCCATCGCATGGAACTAGCGCATCGCTTAACCACTTAACCACTGCAACACTGCGCAACGAGTGGTATAAGGACTCCCAGGGCGATATGGATTAAGGTTTATAATGAGAAATTCCGCTATCATTACCGCTATCTCTTTAACCCATTAACGCTATTTCGCACTACCCTTAAGTTTTTGTTCTCTATTGTAGGCGTGTAATTTAGAGACGAGGAGATCGTGAGCAACATCGAATGCTTTCTGGAAATGCAGAAAAATGAAATCAATAACCTTTTGTTTGTCAATATCAACTTCGTTCATCCTGAAGTGTACAAATGTCGTCCGCGAAGGCAGGTTCCTCGATTGGTTTGGTTAGCAGGAAGGACCTGCATTTAGAGCAGAAACGTGGAGATGGAGACCGCCATGCCACTGGATCCACGTCCCGTTAGTCTAGCGCCGCTCTGCTGTATATGTAGGCGCTCAGTGCTCATTGTTGCGAGCACAACTTTGAAACAAGCTGAGATATGTCCGTTGCTGGGCATACTTGACTGTCGTAATGACAAAATGACGCATTCCTTCATCCTCAAGCGTACAATTGTCGTCCGCGAAGGCAGGCTCCTCGTGTGGTTTGGTTACCAGGAAGAACCTCCATTTAGAGCAAAAACGTGGAGATGAAGTCCGCCATGTCACCGGATCCACGCCCCGTTAGTCTGGCGCCGTTACGCTGTATATGTAGCCGCCCATGATGTAAAAAATAGCGCACAGGGAACACACGGGACGGAAAGAAAACGACGCAGACAAGCGCTTCTCTGCGTCGTTTACTTTCCGTCCCGTGTGTTCCCTGTGCGCTATTTTTTACATCATGAACGTTATCCAACTTGCCCAACTTTCCGCTTTGCTGTATGTAGCCGCCCAGTGCTCATTGTTGCGAGCACAACTTTGAAACAAGCTGAGATATGTCCGTTGCTGGGCATACTTGACTGTCGTAATGACAAAATGACGCATTCCTTCATCCTCAAGCGTACAATTGTCGTCCGCGAAGGCAGGCTCCTCGTGTGGTTTGGTTACCAGGAAGAACCTCCATTTAGAGTAAAAACGTGGAGATGAAGTCCGCCATGTCACCGGATCCACGCCCCGTTAGTCTGGCGCCGTTACGCTGTATATGTAGCCGCCCAGAGCGCATTGTTGCGAGCACAGAATTGAAAGAAGCTGAGATATGTGCTTTGCTGGGCACACTTGGCTGTCGTGATTCGTTTATCCTCAAGCGTACAGAAAAGGACACATTCGTTCGTACATCCTCAAGCGTACAAATGTCGTACAAGCGTACAGATGTTGGCTTCTCGAGTGGTTTGGTTGACAGGAGGAACGTGGAGATTGACACTGCATGCCGTCGGTTCGTTGCCCGGCGAAATTGCGGAGTTCCGGCTTTAGGTTCGGCGTCAAATTCGGCGCCATTTTTTTAAATCCATTTTGGCGTCGGCTTCATGATGATTGCTGGATGATGTTCTTCATAGTCTGCCGAGATTAGAAGCCTAAAGAAGTTTATGAGCAAAACGCGAGGCGATTGGCGGAATTTTCTGTTCCGTCCGTTTTCAATCCGCGCCTCAGAATTTTTTCTGCACGCCGTCATCACTGCAGTGCCGTCGCCCTTCTAAGGGAAAAACTTCGCGCCCATGTGCTTTCAGAGCTTGTTTTTAGATATGGCCAGGGGACACGCATAGCAGGGAAAAGAGCGAGTGGGTAATTTGATCGTGGTGCCATAATTGGGATATTAAAGCTGTACTTGTTTATTGCTTTCTTTGCGGGGGAAAAATAACACGCACGCGCCCGTCCAGCTAGGCTACATAACGGCGCCGAATGGGAACTGTTCAGAGCTGCATGCCAGTACGTTGACAAATCTGTCCGTACTCTAGTTGCTTCGTGATCGGTCGTAGCCAATCGCCAACTTTGAGGCAGAGAAGAGGCCTGTCACGATGCCACAGGCTGACCGGTGGCTGCTGCGGGAACGATCGGCCGGACACTGGCTCGCACAGTGCTGCACGCTTCTGAAGAGAAAAGCAGGCGTGGCGGCCATAAAGCTGTTGTAAATCCAATTGCGCTAATGCGATCCACGAGCGGCGGTAAATCGAACAGCGGGCTCCCAATTCGAGGTACATTTCTGCACACTGTCCGCGAGGGCGGAAAAACAAGCAGCCACAAGAGGCAGGTGGAGGAGGGCGCTGAACACTCTCCCTTCCTCCTCTGAATGCGAGCAGCGGGGCGTCGAACAACAGCGCCATGACAAGCTGCGCTGAACAGCTTCGACGGCAGCAGAGTGGAATGAGGCTAAAGACAATTTACGTCCTGCGGACGTAACCGACCTTCATTATCCCCCCCCCCCCCCCCCCCCACCCCCGACCTCGCTGCTGCCTGCGCCACAGTCGAATGTGAATATTTTCGCCCCGCATATTTAATTTCGCAAAATACTGAGAAAAATATCCTGAAATTGTAACCCATTCCGCGTAAACACAGTGTAAACACATCATGCCCATGAAAAAAACAAGTTAAAAAATGCACAGGTGATCATGCAGTGTGATGCGATGAATTTAAATTACTGTCGAGGGTATAACTTTATAGGGCACTCGGCAGGCGATGTAGACTCATAGCCGCCATGTCACCAGAGCGGTTAGATCACTTCACTGCCGCGCATTAATGAACGCGACTTCCATATCCACTAGTGTGGCCTCGACCCGACGGCTAATAATGGAGCTCACGGCTTTGTTTGCGGATCACGCGTCCTGGGGAGTTTTGTCTCCGACTGTACATATCGCTTTACATTGATCTTCCCGTCGAGTCTTTGGAATTTGATTTGGCCGTCGCCTTCCGGTGCTGCATGGGCTGCTGGTGGGCTTCCTGAGGGAGGATGTGACTGTAGGGCGAATGGGTTGGTCTTTGAAGGCCGCCTTTATGATGGAGGTGGATGCAGGGTACTTGAACGGGGTGCGTTTTCCGGCGAGTTCCCGGAGGTGCATTCATCTGAGGATGGAGGCTAAACACACACACACACACACACACACACACACACACACACACACACACACACACACACACACACACACACACACACACACACACACACGCACGCACGCACGCACGCACACACGCACGCACGCACGCACGCACACGCACACGCACACGCACACGCACACGCACGCACACACACACACGCACACGCACACGCACACGCACACACACACGCACGCACACACACACACACACACGCACGCACGCACGCACGCACACGCGCACGCGCACACGCACACGCACACACACACACACACGCGCACACGCGCACACGCGCACACGCACACACACACACACGCACGCACGCACGCACACACACGTACACACGCACACGCGCACACACACACACACACACACACACACACACACACGAGTGCGTGAGTGTTCATTCAAAGGCAAATAAGAAGGAAAGCTGCCTATGGAAGGAATGGACTGCTCAGAAAAGTGTGTCAAACATCCTGTCTGCTAAGACGGGTTTTCTTCATGTCAGTTCTGTTAAATTTTTAAGGATCATGTCTCTGCCACTGCAAACTGAGAAAGGTGGAAAGTTTTTTTTTATTCCAAATGGCATTTTTAAAGAAAAAACCTTCCAAGCGATTTACAAAAATTTTGTAGCCCTAAAATATGCCAAGTGGGGGGAAAACGAAATTCAGTGAATTTTGCAACAGCACGCAGTTGACGTCTTTGGCAAATAATCTCGCTACTAGCTCAAGGAATTTCTCGGTGACCGTCTCTTCGGCGAAAAACCAGGAACATGATATGCCATTTAGGACTATTGTAGTGAGAAAGGCTCATGGCAACACAACGCGAGCCGTTTCTTGCTAAGTAAGCTTAAGAATCTTCGTGTTGATGACCCCTTCGTGACAAAGAAGAAGCAGTTGCCGAATTTATGCAGAAGAACGATAAGACAGATTTTTTTCTTTTCTATACACATTCAAGATTTGTTTTGTTCTGTCCCACACGCTGATTAGGTGGCATCAGTAAGAGGCTGCTTTGAAGGCTCGGGGGCTGTGGCCTTCCAAAGCCCGGCTGGTATCTCAGTAGATAATTCTTTAAAGTTGTTAGAACACTACCTACCTGGACGTTACTTTTCTTTTATGACAACGACTTTTTTCTGCACCGTAAAGGCATTTGTATTGTTCCTTGCGTAGCACGCATTTTGTGACATTATTTTTTCTCTCTCATTGAGCGCCAATATGCACAACCTTTTCAAAAAGGTTCTGTTTAGAACGTTTTTAGGTATGCCGATGATTGTTTGATCATTTGAAAAGTCTGGGAGCTTTGTATTCCTTGACCGGGCTGTTTTTGTCATGTTTCTTGAGATGGTGGAAAATAACTTTGTACATTTCTTCCTTCCTAACTGCAACCGCACAGCGAGTATAACTACTATGAAGTCTAATCTCTGCCTCCCAACACTCACATCACGTAGAAACGTGTTTCGTATCACCCTGTTCCACAAACTGCATCATCATCCCGCTCTAAGTGATCACCTCATCCCCTAGACAGTTTATGTATCCCGCCACACTGATCATAATCACAAAGTCGGAATTGTGTCATGTAACACGAAATGCTTCTCGCCAGTCATTCCTGCCGCGAACCTCGCATGACTGGAACCACCTTACCGCCGACGTTGCTGGCATTGTAAATTATGAGCAGTTCCGCGTAGCACTAGCTAACATTGCATATTCAGATGCTTTTTAACATTCTTGTAACCAACTGTATTTTTCTCTCCGTTTTTTCTTGTATATTTACCCCTCCCCCTCTGTAATTCCACTGGACCTGAGGGTAATGTAAATAAAAAATAAATAATTAATAAAATAAAACCAGTTTGGGTTTTACCCATGAACTACCTAACAATCAGCAGTTGCGTAATCTAGATATGTTCTGCGGGGGCCATCTTCGCTGGACGTACTTCCCCGTGCCAACAAAGTGTTAAACTACGGCTCGGCGCATACCAAGGTGGCAGAAAGAGCTTCACCGTCGCTTTGTTTAGGACGTGCACTTCGAAAACCATGCCGTTGTCAAATGCGAGGTAGTCTGGGCGATAAGGATTCCTGTCTCTTGACAGTTGGAGTCGCTAGCAATGAGGCTGGTGCACGCAGCGCTTTGCTCCTCGAAAGAAAGGGTACATAGAATAGAGCCCCATGTAGAAGGAATGAAATCTAGAAGATTGTGGTGAGGGGCTAGTTGGTACGACATTCTAAAAATAAATAATTAGTTAGTCTGCACTCATCCCATGTGCTTCTTTTTGGTCTGGTCCTTTTCTGCGCAGTTATTTGTTGTTCTTAGCATGGCTTCCCTAGACCGGTCACATCAGCAGTTGCTAAAACCCTTCTGAAAACACAACAATCCACCCAAAAAGAATTGCCCTCTCCTCTTGAAAGTCGGTGGTGGTTCCCTATGTGCACCACCTTTATCGCCACCTGAATAAAGTGGTTCTCAGGCACCATGCGGCCTGGGTGTCCTCTGCACAAACAGGCTCTCAAAGCTTTGTCCTCGTCGTTGCAATTGGGTCAGCAAAAAGAGACATAGGAACGCCTACGTGTGACACGCGCCACACGAGTGGTATACAGTATACCCCTTTATTGCGGAACATCATAAGTAGGCCAATATGGCAACTTCTTTAATGGACGGCTATGGGAGCATGCCAATAATAGAAAACAAAAAAAATGCATTTTCCTTAAGGTGTCCGCAAGTGCACGCTAAGACTGCTCCACGCCGAGATTCTGGCCAGGAACTCGAATGAAAAGACTCGGCTTCTGCTAGAGGCTATGTACAGTCTTTGTCAAAAGTTTAGAGCACAGGGGGTTCACTTCTAAGCTTCATATTGGGACTCCAGGAGCATTCATGAAAGTCCTACCTATTGCAGGAGGCAGTACGAGAAATCTTCTCATGCCCAGGAAATTTGGAGCGCTAGAGATGCATTAAGAACGACACAGTGTGGAGTTTTACTTATCTGCCGTTATTTTTGTTCTTTATTCCTTCTCCATTAACTTTTCTCGGGGCGCATTTAAAGAAAACTAAAGATAATGCGTAAATAAATATAACGGAGTCCGGTATGAAACTGGCTTGGCTGAATGACGAATAGGCAATTTTTCTCTGTTGAAAGAATGGCGAGCAAGGGGCATAAAATGCGCCTTAAGTGAGTGTGCATTATAGGCAAGTATGATTAATTTCGGGAAAACGTCGGAGTTAATGCAAAATCGCGTCTAGAATCATTTTCGCTCCATAGGCTCCATACATCTCCCTCTGCCATGCGTCTTGCGAAACAGCGCCAATTCTGATTACATCAAGCCTTATAACGGAAATAAATGACCTGTCTGTTGCGAGTGAAATATGTTCAAGCTAATGTTTTTGAATCTAACCTTCTTTCTGGTCCTTAAGTTGAACAAGCATATTGAAGAGCACGCGGCTTCGGTGCAAAGGTAAGTATTTTATTAAATACTAGGTGAAAAATTGATGACTCATGTAACGTATTGATTCTTTTTTGTCTAAAGCTGATCGGCTACCTTATGAGGTCCTCAACAGCTTCAGTGTATTGATAAAGGGGAGTGTTACGTCAACTTTCGCCGGCGGTGCGCTTCAGGTGCATGCAGTCCGCCGTGCATTGGCTGGTAGTGTGCAGAAATCTTGCAAGGCGTGTAATGAGCAATGCCTCCTTCCCCGTCAGGAAACGCCGTTCGCGCTACTTTTTTCTTGCTACAGTAGACCTATGCCGCCTCATTTATACCTTTGTCTTCAGCCGTGTGCTGTACACTACCTCATACTTACAGCTATCCAAACATGACATAAACGCTTTGGATGTTCTGATTCGCAAGGCATTCAAGGTAGCACTTCATCTTCACCTCGACACACACACAGACAAATTACCAGGCCTGGGCCTCCACAACACGATCGGGGAACTGGTGGAGGCCCACTGACTGGCCCAATACATCAGGCTCACAAAAACTTCCACAGGTCGGTATATCCTGGACTCCCTGGGTATCAGAATACTGGCCAACGACCCAACCCTCCTCGCCATCCCACGACCCCTTCACCGGGAGCTTCTCATCAGGCCGCTCCCGAGGAATATGCACCCGTCCCACCATGAGCAGCGCCGCAGAGCCCGTGCGAAGGCACTCCATCGAGCGTACGGCTCCGAGCCGGACGCCGTACGCAGCTGTGGTGGATTCCTCTTCATCCACACTCCTCACACTACCTCTCTCTCCAGACTCGTCCTCAGAGGCTTCTGGAAGCCGCCATTGCACTTGCTATCACTCGCACGGAAGCCCGGTATATTTTAAGTGACTCTAAAACTGCGATTCTAAATTTTGCTCGAGGCCGAGTTCATGTCCCTGCTTTTGATATACTGGATTCGCCCGATGCACCCCCGCCCCGCCAAGTAGAGCTGATATGGGTGCCTGCGCACTCCGGGAATCCCGGAAACGAGGTCGCCAACCTTTTAGCCCGAGGTTCTTTAAACCGGGCTCAGGTGGCCTCGGATCGGGGATTCACGAAGGAGCGCATGCACTCATTCAGTGAGCTGACCCAGGCATACAGAGCCTCACGCCAGCTCCACCCCCTGTCCCACCCCTCCCTAGATAACAGACACGCAACACTATGGCGCAGATTACAGACACACACTCTCCCCTCGCCCCTTACCCCAACCCACTATTATCCCTCCTTCCCCACTCCTGCTTGCGCCCTATGCCCAGAACGCTTCGCTTCTTCCCTCCACATGCTTTCCCTCTGCCCGGCGGACCCTCCCCCGCGGGACCTAGAGAACCTCAAGACCTGGGAGGACTGGGAGACCCTGCTGCGCTCTGAGGACCCGGCCGTGCAGACCATCGCCACCGGCCGTGCTGCCAGTGTTATGGACCTTAGGAACGTAAACACTTGAGTGCAGTGGGGTCGTGCGAGGACCCTGGGGCGTGCCCCGAATTCCTGTGTAAATAAAGCTTTTTTTTCTCTCTCTCTCCTCTTGTGCGCGTGCGCGTGCGTGCGCGTGAGCGCACTTGTGCGACGGGCTCATTATTGCGTCTGATCTAAGCTCGGTGAAGAAAGGGCAGAGTAATCTCCTGTCGTCTCCTTAACACTACCTTTATTCTTGCTTTAATCAATGTTCTTTGGCAAGCTTTGCCTTCAAGTAATTTAAATCGCAATCCTGCCGAAGCAGCTTTTCGCGATTAGTGCTTAAGTCTCAGGCGCTGGTGACAGACGAGTGAAGAATGCGATTTGGAGGACAAGACTTGTTCTTAATTTTGTTTTTGTTTCTTGTATTCGAAATTGCACTTTACCAGCTGAGCGCAATGTCAGTAAGTAAATTCCCGTTCCCAATTAGCCAGGATAAGCGCGCGTAGCTGTCTAGTGTTGTGGTTTTTCCTACTCTATATCACACTGCTCGATCCCTTGCAGATCTCTGCAGCAAGGATCGAAATATCTTAGTCCTGCTTTTGGCGTCCTTTTATTCAAAACCGCACAATGCTTGCATAGTCGGCAGCACTGACCAAATACGTTTCCAAACGTCAATTTCTGTCGCACAATTTTCTTTTCGGCACGAATGTTGGGCGCTGGCGGCATGCCATCTCTGGGGTACTTTGTAACGGACCGGATCACTCTGATTACGAGACAAAAATGGCGACGACGCAAAAAAAAAATATTAGGGGTGGGTCGGAGGCTGTTCACTGCTCAGTGTAGTATTGCTTCGTCTTTGGCGGGCCACTAAGACGATTTTTAGAGCGAAACTCTACTACACAACCAAAGCTGCAAAAGCCGTTTCATCGCTGAATCCAGACCTTGAATAAATAAATAAATAGAATCAGTATTGCCGCAACTGGGTTTTGAACTCACGGCGATGGGAACAGGTAAGCTTGCCTGGCCTGTGCACGAGAGCACCATGCTATCACCGCTTCTGTTTTGATAGACGTGGTATTTATCACAGTGAAGCAATGTGCAATGTACATGAACTACGTCCTAACGATGAAGAAACCAATCGCCAGTCAGCACACTGCATCATACGACACACCTAAACCAAGCGCGAGAAAAAAACGGGGGTTATCCTTTCTTAGGTGTGTCTACTATGTAATAGTGATGTGCCCTGTTTTATGCTACCACCGCAGCCGATCACGACTCGTGTTAAACTGCAACACACTCTCGCGCTGTGCTTTCACGTCGTCGTCTTCATCAACTAATACTACTATCGAACTAATGTCACCAGTTATGCTGACGACCCAGCAAAGCGAAACCATGAGGCAACCAGGCTAAAAACATGCTTTCGCATGCCTACTCGGTTTCACTACCTTAAAACCGGACCCCTTTTTTTGATCGACTGATTAGTTTGGGCAACTACAACAGGAGGAAATATCACAAAGTTGGCACTGCTCCAATAAAGAGCCATGAGGCTCATTTTCTAAAGCTTCATAAATCTCTCAAAGAGGACCGTTATTTACGCAGGTGAAAATCGTTAACTTTAAATCTTTGTATAACTATAGACTCTTCCTACTATATAAGCAAGGTATCACGAAGAATAAAACAACACGCTAACACTATTAGCGGTGGTTCAAGAAAACGTGAGTACTTACAGGACCCTGTAATCCAGAAAGTTTGCACGTCACTGACTGTCATACGAACTACGGCAAAGAGTTGCTTCGCTTCAGATTTCCTGTCTTAATAAGCCAACACTCATCCAACAATCGTAAAGAATTTACGCCTGTTCCCTTTAAAAAAATTCGTGGAATGTTTCTATGAAATTTTGCGCATGTTTCCACCACGACTTTTGCGCCGGTTTGATGCTCCCCCACTACTAAAACCAGAGACTACTAAATACACAACTCCACAAGGAAAACACAGCTTTCCCGCTTTTACGGTTTTTATCTACCGCACTGTCAGTGAAAGTCATTCCTTCTGGTTAGTACAAACCGCTTTAACCAAACATTGTTTCGCTTCGTGTGCTTCTTTGTATTGCTGTGATGCATTGCGGCAGATGTAGTTCGTTGCGTTCTTATTGCTCTTTGACTTCGATTTCATTCATTATGTAACTATTTATACAAGCGTTCAAGTTGAAAAACTTGTGTGCTGCAAAATGCCTTCAAATACGGGGGCAGTCGGCCCGTCAAGCTGCAGCCTTTACGCGTCTGCTCCTTTCCTTGTCGCCAAGGCAAACGAAACAAATAAATAAAAGAATTGACGAAAATGATGGCGACGACGCTGCTTCGCTTTCTCTTCTACTCATAAGGCCCCCATCCCCAATCAGTTGGGCGAAACGGGTTGCTCGGGAAGAGCAACGTGGGTCTCACAAACCCTGCCATCGGAGGGCAGCGGCGCATGGCATAACCGCTGCACCACTGCGCAAAGAGTGGTATGAAGACTATCAGCGATCTTTGAATGCGAAGTAGACAGTGACCAATTCCGAAAAATGCGAAATATATGCGAAATATATGCGAAATATATGCGCTAGCGCTTCGGTTTTCACATCGGTTTAGGTTCGCGGTTTCATTTTTAAGCTCAAGTAGGCTTCATGCAAACGTTCAGCGAAATCTGTGAGTGCGGGCCTTAACGCTAGCGTAGGCTAACGCTAGCGCAGGCTAAGGGATATACGGGCTGGTGGCAGTTCGCACCAACGCTCAGCTTTTTGTAGCGTGAGCTACACTGGCCGTGGATGAGCAGTTCCGCTTGAGCGTGGATGAGCCAAGCTGCGCATGCGCGAGGAGCGAGTGACGTCACAGCTGCGCAGATGGTGCGCCGGAGCCGACAAGAGGCAGGAAAGGATGGTGAGGAATGACAGCCAGCTACAGCCATGGAGAGGGAAAGCAAAGTCGCTGCTAAGCGGAACAGTTGAATTAGCCGGCTCCCGAAGTGGTTGCTTGGCAGTCAGCGGTTAACCAGAGGAAGAATGAACAGGCTAAGGCCAAGCGCGCAGCGGAGACGCCAGAGCAACGAGAGGAACGCCTAGTAAAGCGGCGTCGCCAGGAGGCTTAGCGCGGCGTGCCGGGGCCTCTCAGCAGCAGCCTCAAGACGGATGTCAAGACTCGCCGATCGACGAACTATACGGTGAAACTTAGTAAAAGTGCCCGTGCGACTCGGGCCTTTCAGGCCGACTTTGCGAACAATCCGTTTGGGTATGTGTGCGACGTGTGTGAAAGCCTATGGCACTTAAAAGACTTGACGCCGGTAAGTAGCGAAATGCGTGAAACGTTGAGTTTGGCGGCGTCTGAGTGGAGCGAAGAAGGTGGAGCCGTGACGAGGGTTTCTACGACGTGCAAGACCTGTCTCTTTAAGCAACTAACCTGTGACTACCGACACTTAGATTAAACACGGTTGAGGTTTCCACTGTTCCAAGAGGGCAGTTATGCGCCTTCCCTCTGGTTCAGGTTTAAATCGAGGTGTGGACACGTCGCCCTCACCTCACGCTACGTATCTCCTGGCATAGCGGAGCTACGCCACTGCCAATTTTTTTTCTTTATACCTTTCTCATTGTATTATCTATGTAATAAACGGGTCTATAATTTCGCCATTTTCTTAAAATACAATTCTTTATTGTGCACCTGCAGCCTTACCTCACCCCCCTGCTCCTCAGCCACCAAACATCCAATCGCGTTTTGCTCACCTGTGCAGCAGATCCATTCACATGACCATAATTATTTCTAAGTCCTAAGACCTCAAGGAGAGTGGCTTGCACATGCGTGGACATCCGGATGGTTTGGTTCGATTTGGATTGGGTATATGGTGGTTTAACGTTTCAAAGCGACCCCAGCTATTAGGGAACCCTAAGCGGAGGGCTACAGAATTTTCGGCTACGTGGGGTTCCTAAAGGTGTACGGATATCGCACAGTACACGGGCCTCTAAAATTTCGCCTTCATCGAAATTCGACCACCGCGACCGAGATCGAACCCGCTTCTTTCGGATCAGTAGCCGAGCGTCATAACCACTGAGCCCCCGCGGCGCCTGACATCCGGATGGATACCGTTACATTCAAATATGAGAGTGAGCAATTAGGGGCTAGTTGGTGTGACATGATTTCACAACATAAAACTGAGCAGGGTGCAAGACACAGGATAGCAGCAAACAGAACGAGCTCACACTAACAATTGGTTCATTGGAGCGAAACCCCGTTCCTTCAAAAGCAAAACGCATGCGCGACACTCAAAGTACCACATCCAACGAAATCCTCTTATGAAACCAAGAAAGTGAAGCTCTTTCTTATACGGGTGTATCGATGCCTCACTAACTCACTTATCAGGCCCAAAACGTAGAATATGCAAGGCTTAAATGATTTCACGTGCCTTTCTGTCCCTTGCACGGCCTATAATTTTTGTATGGATGAAAAGCGGCGCGTATTCTTCTCTTTTTTTCTTCTTTCCACAAGACTGGCAGTGTCTTGGTAGGTGCTGCCCACATTGCGAAGTCAAAGTGTTTGTGTGCTCTTGAAGACGGTTAATAATGCAACGTCCCGTCTGCCCTACACATACGGAACCGCAACTGAGTGGAATCTCATAAACAACTTCCGTTCTGCAGGGCACGTACTTGGTTCTGTGGTGGATTCCATATCATGCTTTCTTCTGACTACTTTTGTTTTTGTTCGTTAAAAGGAGGAGACGAGAAAGCTTGCATGGCGCGGAAAAGAGTACATTGACATCGAATTTCCTACCCACCTCTTTAAGGCCATGCGATATCTTGTGCACACACGCAAGAACTTCGAACTTTCACAAAACTTTCACAGAACTTTCACAGAACTTCCTGCGCGGCAGCGCACGCAGCTTCTCCACCAGTTACGCACCTCCTTCGACTGTCACCACAGCTCATTGGCCTATACGTCGACTGTCGTTGACATCGACACAGGTGCCCACGCTCCACTCTCTGGAAATCAAGGAGACTAAAAAAATAGTTTTGGTGACTGCAGTCAAACCGAGCACGCAGGTACTACTTCACCTATGGGCCCAACGGCAAGGTTGCGAATGTTACTCTGACCAGTGAACCACGATATACCTCACCTCGCACCAATCACAACTCACTCATTGGTCTGGCCAAGAGAGGCTTTCCACACTGCGCATTAAACGCTGCTTGTTACTCTTCCCGAGAGATTAGCGGCTGTCCTTGAGGAGGCTTGTGATATCCTACCAGGGAAGCCCATCTTACTTCCTCGACAACTTGGAGGGAAGTCGAAAGTGGGGCTTTTTCCTCGGAGGCAAACACTTCGCTCCTGCTTCCGCTTAGGCGACCTCTTTCGGCCAACGGCGGCTCTTCTCCACTTGAGAGCGAGTGATCAGCGAGAGCCACCAGCGCACCGCCTCTTTGGAGAGTTAGCAAAACACTCTCGGCGACTACAGTGAAACGCACTTCGGCTTCCCCCTCGAGCAGCAAACATGACTGGAAAGCCCTCCTCGAGGGACGACGTTGTTAGGTTGCAGTAGCCGGCCAAAGACTACAGGCGTCGCTGAAAACCTGTACTTATGGCACTCCTTTCAAGTTGTAAGACGTCAGAAAGGTAGGCCGTGCCAGCATTCACACATAGAAGGCCACGAAGTGTAGCTTCCTGCGAAATGAAGAGAACACATAAGTTGACCTGAGCTCTAGACATTTAGGCATTTATGAAAAGTCGGCTCAGGCTGAACAAACGGCGCGGAAAACTACTCCTGCTGTCCCATGCACACAGCGCTCGACCGGTGCACTTTGCCTGGCGTATAGTTTCCTGCGCTATTCGTTGAACATAGATTGAGATATTGGAGCCTTTTAGCATAGCGGAGACGTATTATCGTAGACGTAACGCGCCGGTTTACAGAGCGAATATTACGCAAACACAGTGCTATAGTTGGATCTAGGCGGGCTCGCTGCGACTGCGCAGCCGGTGTCCGGTAAACGGCTATCATCATCATCAGCCTGACTACACCCACTGCAGGGCAAAATCCTCTCCCATGTCTCTCCAATTAACCCTGTCCTGTGCCTGCGGCGGTCAAAATATCCCTACAGGCACACTTACGAGTACGGGACGTTGAATGACGTCACGCCTATGTATGCTTTTGGCGCGAATTATTCACTACTCTTTTCGTGGAATCCGCATTTTCGAGCCCGCGTCTCTTGGACGTCGTTGCCTTTGCCAACCTTTGCCAGTCAAATGTGCTCGAGTTCCTGCTAGTCATGTCCTTATTTATGAGCAGTTGGAAACCCAATGAAAGTGGCTGGCAAAGAAGGCAGCTTAGAAAGGCAGCAAATCATCCAGACACAGGCTAAGCATGCATAATTCGCAGCGCAAATTCTGGTGCAAGTACCCTCTCAAGTTCGCATGATGATGATGATGAAAATAACTTACCGATTTTATAAAACCTGACATTAAAATATTTCTTTTTTTTTGTATACAGCATTTGAATTTGTACTTTTGTATTTCTTTATCTGAGTATTTTGCCCACCAGTCGCGCAAAACCGTTTTTGGGCCCAGCATTCGCCTCCATTGTACATCCGCCTAGCACGCCTCATGTTAAACTGCGCCACACTCTCGCGCCGTTCATTGGAGCGTGTCGTTTTCACCAGCTTCCATTTGCTCCGCCCCGCGGCACTGCCTGCTCACCGTCATCTTCTACGTAGCACGAATCCTTGCCTTCGCTTTAATACGAATGTAGTAAACATACCCTGTACTTTCTTTTAGACCTACCGTTCTGCTCCGCCTGTCAGACTCGCAGATAATGCTTTGCAGTTCATATCCTGAGTGGTTGATGGTGGTGGTGGTGAGCAAGGCAATGTCGTCAGCGAATTGCAGGTTACCTAGGGATTCTCCATTAGCTCTTATCGCGAATTGTTCCCAATCCAGGCCTCGGAACGCCTCCTGTATACAGGCGGTGAATAGCATTGGCGAGATCGTGTCTGACTGCGTGACACCCTTCGTTGTAAAAATTTTATTGCCGAGTTTACGGAGGATGAAAAATGTATGGCGCAAAGCAAAGACAAGGGAAATGAACAGAAAGACACACACCGGCGCTGGCTATCAACTCTTAGTATAGTCAGCGCACGTGTGTGTCTTTCTGTTCCTGTCCCCAAAGCGTCCTGACCCCAACGCGTCCCATACTGGGGTCCCATACTAGGGACCTCCACCTAGTGCTTGTAAGGGTCGGTCCCTTACGGGCTGATTCAAATATACCTGCTGTCCCATCTAAATAGATGTTTTCACCACCACCACCCATGGATGATGGCATGGGAACGGATGGGCAGCTTTGTAAATCCCACATGTGCCAACTAGAAGGCAAGGGGTTTTCGAACGGTCCAGCAGCGGCCAACGCCGTCAGCAGTTTTGTTTTTTTTCCGTCGCAAGTCCCCTGGAGCCGAAGATGTTTCCGCCATGGTTTGTACTGCAGGCCCGCGATCACCAGCCCAGAGCGCCCCTGCGAAACGAGAGAACTGAAGCAGAAATGATCAAGAAACGACGGCAGGGTCAAAAGCAACTACAAAAAAATCAGCGTAATTCGGGGAAAAGCAGGCAACCCCCGTCTTCAACAGTGAGGCATTTATGCAAAGCCGCATACTAACCCCGGGCGACAAAGGGCTAGTGAACGGTACGTCTCGGAAGAAGTTGCTCAGCGAATTAGCAAAAAAAGTATGGCCTGTTCGGTTTCCTCTCCCTTTTTGTTCGCTGTTATCGCCCTTCCGCGCGGCCACGCAGTCTGATGGGGCGGGGAAAAGGAGAGGGTGAGGACTTCCCATCGTTCCTCGAATTGTGCGTGTGCCTAGTTCTGCTTCTTCGCTTCCTCGCTCTCTTCCCTCTCTGGAGCCGATCATTGCTGCTGTCGCCATCGCACGTCAAGAAGCGCCCGGAGCCGAAGTGAACCCCCCTCTATTTAAACAGCTGCTCTCCTCATAACACCGCTCGGGCAGCAATGGGCAGCAGAGGTAGGAATGGAAGTCTTTTCTGCTGTTGCGTCGCCACGGCCTCCTGATCCTCAGAGAGCGAATTCATCTCCCTTTTGAAGCGAAAAGCTTCACTAGGCTAGTCAACACCGAGGCTAGCGTGGGCCCCGTCGTCAGAAAAAGCCACAGGTGCGCATACGCGAACTGCGTGACGTCACAGTGGACACTCGAACCGCGCCGTAAGGGAAGGAAAATGAAAAGAAATTTGGTTTTAAGGAAAGGAAACGACGCCTGTCACTTAGTCATCGGCGAATAAATGTATGTTAGATGACAAATAAGAAGGAAGATCATCGATATAAATTAAGAACAGTAGTGATCTGGCAACGGAACCCTGCGGAACAAGGTACATTAACAAAAGATGAGTTCGAACCGTTAACGGGGACAAATTGTGAACGATTAATGAGAAAGCATTCAATCCATTTGAACAACTTAATGTCAATATTTAGATGACGTAACTTATGAAGAAGCAAATAATGGTATATTTATCAAATGCTTTTGGGAAGTCTAAAAAATGCTATCAGCAACTTATGACCTGTCGAGTATATGGTGTAAGCTATTAGTGAAAGAAATTAGTTGAGTGTCGCATGAATACGATTTGCGGAAACCATGCTGGACAGACAAAGAAAAACGAGTTGATCTCGAGAAAGTTTACAAGTGTTGTGAATACGATATGCTCAAGCAGTTTTGCACCATGCACAAGTACTAGATAAACTAAAGAGCATCTTTCTAAGCAGATGTATCTGAATCATGTGTTTGAGGAAATTCTGCGAAATCCGTGATACGCTAGTGCGTTCTTGGGCACAGCCGTGAAGTTACTGACAAGCTAGTGTGCTGTGGTCCGAGGCTCCTTCAATGATGCTAAAGACACTTCGCAACGATGCGGTATTGGAGATATTTTGATAGTGAACGAGTTTTTATATGCATGTGCATAGTCGGCATGGTTTTGCTATCTACAAAGGGTGGTTCGTTGCATCCTGTGTAGAGACTGTTTATGAGTTACGTCCTGTATCCCCGACTTGAAATACGCAGACCTGAGTTTAATCCCGGGTCCAGCCTGTTAGCTAGGATGACCTAGCGGAACCGTTCACTGCACTCGTAATCGAGGAAGAGTGCGATAAATGTGCAAAAGACATGTCCTTTCGAACCCCACCGTTTTCGTGAAAGCGTCTTTGGGACATTTAAGGACAAATAAGCTTTCTATTTCAGACTGTTTATTTGTGGAACCACTAGGAGTTTTTTGTTGAAAGTTACACCTAAAAATTTGCCCTGACTTTTCACTGGTTATTCGGTTTCATTTATGGGAAGAGTGGGATTAGTCTATAACCCTCGTTTGAGCAAGAACATAACAGCCACTGTTTTCTGTAAGGAGATCTGGAATCCATTATTGTCAGCCCATGTCGGTAGTTCATTTATTGTCGACTGCACTTGTCTCTCGTTGCTTATACGTTAGAGGACGTGCAAGATTTCTGAACATCGTGAGTATAGACTGATTAAGTGATAGATTTTGACATTATTTTGGCTACGACAAAGAATGTCCTGCGCAAAGCACGCCGCTGAGGCACCGCACTAACCTGAACGAAGTTTCTTGAGAGGGTTGAGACTAGGAGCACACGAAAGGAGTGGTTGGATGGAAGTCATTCAGAGAGTTTAACATTGTGCCGGGGGTGCCTAGGCTAGCCAAGAATCCCGAGCTTCCAGAGTGTGTCGTATCCCTTTCCAGATCGGAGAAGAGAGCAAGACAGTGTTTTCTGTGTATAAAGCCCCTCGCAATGATGACCGTGGCGAAGTTCTCTAGATTCAAGAACCTGATATCAAGAATGGTTTCAAAATATATTCGGCGAGGTAACGGATAAGGTCTATTGGCCTGTCTACAAGGGGATGTTGGCTGTTTCCAAGTTTCGGGGCTGGCGCAATAACGGCTTTTTTCAAGGCTGCCCGTACGCGCCGAGCGCTCATTTCTTGTTTAAAAATTTTAAAAGTGCTTCTGCATAGGGTTGAGGAAGATGCACCAGTATTTCTTAATGCATATCACAGGGTCAGGTGCACTCTGTTAGCTGCAGATAGAAGTCTGTTTACTTCTTGTATTGAAATGGTTTGCTTCAGCAGCCACTTGTAGGAAGCCTGTGTTTATCAGCTGTATTTTTATATTTTAATAAGATTATGTGTAGTGTGAAGAACCGGAAATGCTTGATAAATGTTCACCTAAGATGTCTACTCGTTCTTCTATAATTGTTTGTGCTCCAGCGGCTCTAAGAAAGCGAATTGTGAAAGGGGAGAAGCTGCAAATTAGCTGTCAAAATTGCTGCGACATTTTTTTGGATATCGTGGAACTGCTTACGGATAACACGTAGCTGTTCCGTGAAGATTTCTCTGCATTGCGACGGATACGTCGCGCTTTTACTGTCGCCTTCTTAGATTTATAAAGTTCTCGTGCACTAGATATCAGCGAAAGATTCCTTAGACTTTATTTTGTTTCTTTTTTGCTTATCGCATTCTTTTTTATGTCAAGCCTTCTCTTTTTGTTGCACAACCCCCATAGGCTGAGGAATAGTTAGGCTTAAAGCAGTACCGATACAGGTTGTCAACATTTTGATGAGTTCATGGACACTAAGATCATCCAAAAAACTTCTGTCCAGAGTGGCCTTTTCGCTAAGCAGCGCCCACTCAGCTACGTGGAGCTTCCAACGACGTGGTTTATTTGGGGTGATTGATGGTGACGATGATAGGCTGATTACCACAGGCTTCCGTCGGGGTTTTAAATTACCGCCGGCCACGCACTTACCACAAGCTTTGGAGCGCGTGGCATACACTGATATTAAAGCGTTCTAGGCCGTGTGCTTGCGGTGGCTGGCGATGGTCTCGGGACCTACTGACGACGCATCTTAATGCCAGTGGAAGCCACGCGCTCGAGAGTTCAGTGTAAAAACAGAGGGTGAAGTAAACTACAACTTTATGCAGCTCACTTTTCCTGAGTTGGAGGGCAGTATGTGCTTTTGTTAGAGGTGTGCGAATAACACCCTTTCAAAACAGAATCGATTATGAATACTGTACGTAAAAATCGAATCGAATACGAAACGAATCGTGACATGACCGGTGAGATCGCACTGGTGGAGCCGTAGTCTAGGGGGAGGGGCGTCGAGATTCGCGCGCTTCTGTCCTGTGCGTTCGTACTAAAAAAGAAAAATTGTGCTCATTTGACGTATGGAGACCACTCAAAGCTGACATGGCGGGCCCAGGCCCTCATTGCACGTGTTGATTCTGAAGAATATGGGGCCAAAGTTAAAAAAATATAAAAAAATGATTCGTCGTCAGAAGTTTGTGTTCCTGTACTTTTTTTTTTAAGTTTGCGAGACTATATCTCGTTTTCCATGAACCATATAAACATGAACTTCTCCAATGCAAATAGGCATGCTTGTGTACGACACAATGCACAATTACGGAAGTTCTGGCGCACTCCTTTCTTGAGCTAAAGACCCTCAAATTGGACAAAAAAGTTCTTTGGGCCAAGATTTACAGCTTAAAAAAAAGAGCAAGCTCTTTAAACATACAAAAAATAACAAGACGCGGATTTAAGCATTTACAGTTTGACTGTGCAAATTTTAGGTACCAGTTGTTAATATAGTGCATCTACTTTGTTTGTAACGCTTGCAGTATTTGAATGCATAACAGTAATTTCTATAGTTGTGTCTTTTCTCGAATGATTTGTGGGCTTAGTGAAAAATCGTCTTTTTTCTATACAGGGTGTTTCACCTAAGACTTTCTGCAATTTTTAAAAATAAGCTATTTGAATTAGATGCGCGCTTTTTCTGGCATAGCATTTTCAGTGGTGTAGTACATCATAATGTAGCTAAGACGTGCTAACTAGCAGGCTTCTTAACCAATATTTAATAGTTAACTTTTAAACTATTACCGTTGGGCTCCTTAATTATTGAGAGGCATGTAGCCCACCGTAAGTGATGTCCATATCCGTTTTTAGAATTTCGAGAACGCGATTATCCTCGGCGCTGTGGCCCAACAAATTTCGCCTACATCGCGCCAAAATACATGCGGTTTGAGAAGCTTGCAGGCAAAGCAACCTCTCCAGTGCACGTAACTCGTCGAAATAGCCAAAATTTGTTGGGCCACAGCGCCGAGGATAATCGCATTCTCGAAATTCTAAAAACGGATATGGACATCACTTACGGTGGTCTACATGCCTCTTAATAATTAAGGAGCTCAACGGTAATAGTTTAAAAGTTAACTATTAAATATTGGTTAACAAGCCTGCTAGTTAGCACGTCTTAGCTGCATTATGATGTACTACACCACTGACAATGCTATGCCAGAAAAAGCGCGCATCTAATTCAAATAGCTTATTTTTAAAAATTGCAGAAAGTCTTAGGTGAAACACCCTGTATAGGCACTGGGCTATTCTTCGTGTCGCCCCAAACAAAGCTGTGGTTTTGGAGATATTAGCCGACGAGGGCACCTTTTCCGTTGTTTACGTCATTGCGTTTCATTTGCCCAGGGCTTTTTTCTTGACATATCGCGGGTCGTGAGAGAAATGTATATTCACTGTCCAGCGACTAACCGTGCGCGCAGTGGTCTCCGCACGAGGCGTTCGTCGAATGATGCCGCTTCCATCGATGGAGTGGGTGCTGTTCCCCTGAAGGAAGTTTTCCGGGCAGTTTGGTGGCTAGAAACAGCGCTCCAATCACGGTCTGCGTCAGAACGCAAAACAAGATGTTTAATCTTCCTTTAGCAGACGCGAGCAAAGAGAAAAAGGAAACGGAGCAGAGCCGCTAGCTTGGCTCCTCAGGTGTCATTTGCGGCTCTGTACGTTGCGCGAACACAAGAGAGGCCGCCTTATTTGGTTTTCGATCAGCGTAAAACACTGACAAATGACTTCTCCGCATGACAGCCGCTTGCAGGTGCGCCGTTCTGTCTCCGTTAGGCGCCGCTGTTCCTTCATCCGGTTGAGCGCTGCATTTAACAGCTACCTTCCTCACAGCATGAACTGAACACAAGAGACCCGGTGTCAGTACACAGTGCGCCACCCCTCCCTGAGCCACCCTACCTCCGCACATGCAGTGATGCCCAACGGCGCGCACGGCACGGCACGCTCCACCCTGGCGCCATCTATGAAAGAGCGGTGGTACTTACGTTTGCTCGGCACAACCGGTCTCTAGCGGAGGGCTCTCAGGCTCCCATCGCGCTCGGTTACACAGACTTCGACGTGGCTCAATCCACGAACTGGGGCATAACAGCTGCGCACTAAAATTCACACAGTGAGTGAATAAACTCTATTTCCATAACTGGAATCGATGAGGCATATGAGGTGCTGCGTGGCCCCCAGGTGGGGGCGACTGCTTGGGCCCACGGCGTGAGAGCGACTGGTTGCAATTGTTCTGTAGTGGTCAAAAGTCAATTCCATCCCTCTTCCGCTGGAGCTGGCGGTTAGGGCGTGTGGGGTGGTTGTTTCGCGCATCCCCATAACATGTGAGCCTGTGTCCCGGGGGTACCATTGTTACCCCCGGAAAACAAATTCACAGCATAACTTGCCATCGACAATAGATGTAAGCACGAAATGCACTACAGGAAAGACGTACCGCAATCTAGGGCGGCTCTTATGTGCTGACAGCCGCACACAAGACCTCGGGAGCGTCCCTCAATAGCTACTTTTCTTTCCTTTAGCCTTTAGCGACACCGCGCACTGCTTTGCTTGCCGCTGTTTAAGTATGGCAACCCACGGGACCAGTGCTCGCCACGTGCCCAAGAGGGGGTGGTGCAAGCATGTCCTACACAGAACGCTGGAACGTTCGCGGCGGCCGAACACACCGTCGTCACCGCCTCCGCCGACTACGACGTCGAAGAACAAGTTATGGCTGGTTCTAGTGTTCGCGTAAATTAACGCAATGACAATGACGCCTAGATTTATCAAGTGCTACCAAGACTTCGCGTGCGCCTCTCGGCCTGCAGAGCATAACTCAGGCTCCTCTGCGCCGCAAGCAGGCTTTCGCCACGACGGGATAGGGTCCCTAGATTTAACAGGACCGTGAAGACGCTGTTCCAAGAATTTATCGCACAAGACGGGACGACAAGAAGAGAGACGACAAGAGCGCTTCTTCTCTTTTCGTTCTGCCTTGGGCACTAAATTCTTGAAATGCAAAACCAACTAGCCCAACTTGATACATTCACACTGTTCACGCATGCGCTGCCCAGGCGGCAGCGCAGCACGTAGCACCAGGTGGACTAAAAACTGAGCCAAATTTCGCCTAGGTTCGTCTCTTTCTTCCTTTCTTCTCTCACTCCCTCTTGTATCTCTTCCCTTACGGCGCGGTTCAGGTGTCCACCGAGGTGAGAGACTGAGACTACGCCATTTCCATTCCTGAAAAACCAGTTTTAATTTTTCCCCCTGCGTGTTCTATGTTCTGGCGCCAAGGTCACCCGTGGTGCACCGGCAGAGGGAGCTAAAAGCATTTGATGCTCAAAACTGTCTCTGCGTAGACTACAGGAAGCCATTATGAACTGCACTGCGCAGCTGTTTACAACACCTGCACACCCCGTGATTCCCCCCGGTCTGGCGCTCAGTGAAAAATTTGGCTCCCGAATTTGATTCACGCAATATGAAGTGTGAATTCATCAGTAACGCCAGAAAAGCTTGGGTGCAAAGCAGGGCCATTCATTCTAGCGGCACCGATCCCAAGGCAGTGCGTGTTAATGGCCATCTAACTCGACGAAACAGCAGTTGTTCGGTAAACCTTCGAAGTTTATGAATTCAAAGGCTTCCAAAATTTTCACCAATTTTTTGTTCACTGTTGTGCCAGAGCTTTTCCAACAAAAGGACTTCTCGCTGTCGTAATGTTGAAGCGCCGATCTCATCGGCCCAGCACAAGCTCGGCTCGTTGCCCAAGCTCGGGGCCAGAGAGAACCGCTGACGATGAGTCGTCAACCCGGAGGTCAGAAGCCACGACCCCCTCTCCAACGTAGCGACATTGAGGGAGAGCAGAGAGCGGTCTCCGTCGTTCTAACGAGCCCTTCTCGGGAAGCCGTTGTGCTGTCTGTCCTAGTGCTGCATTTATGTACTGCTATGTGGATTGTGTACACAAAGCCCCTTTTCGTTTGCTCTGACGTCGACTTTCTCTTCTCTGTCCTGCCCTTGCGTGTACGCCGCGCCGAATGCCAGAGAACCTTGACAACAATAACGTCACAGCACATTTGACTGCCTTTCTCATTTCAAGAAAATGCGAGCTGAAATGTATTAAAGCGAAAGCATCATTGGTTCGAAAGCCGGCGTCCGTCGCGGTACATGGCACGAAATTCGGAAGATCTCAGAACACCGGTGTACGAGGCCGCAGGCCCACAACACATGTAAGCGAATATGTGCCGTCATGAATGACCAAACGTAATGTATGAAAGTCATGGCTCATGACTCAGTCCATCTGCAATGTTGCATGACCCAGCACTTTAGAGGTAACGTAATGTAAGATGTTAAATTTGTACAGAGTATGTACGGTTATATATCGAAGTCAACAGACATGATTCATAGTCAGTATGAACGGAGCATGACCCAGCACATCAATGCTTTCGCATTCTCACAAGTGAGCAGTGCTAAGTGTCTCTTCCGAATTATTAAAAACTTCTTTCAACATTGTGCCCAGCAGGTTGAAGCAGTTGAGCCAGCCCATCACCAGTGCATCGATTGCGGATGATTGCGAGCACTGATTTCTTCACTTCATCATACGTGGCGAACTTATTCCTCTCATGGTCCAAATACGCTCTGACTGGGCGCTTCATCGCGTGTATTGTATGGGTGTGATAGACACTCGAGGCAAAGATCTGTGATCTTCGGATTTCATGAGTTGCATCCGCGCATTTTCGTGCTTATAAGAGCACAGTCTGGCGATTGGAACTTTCAGCCGGTTCTCCAGCACGTCTGACCGAATCGTGCACGTAACTGGAAGTACGCAAAAGCACAAACCTCGGGTCAACTCCGCTGGAAACAACTTTTATCTGAAGAAATCATCGGCACCGGGAACTTTTATTCTCACGGCAAAAATGAAAGGGAAAGTTAACAAGAAAAGGTGCCTAGGCTGAACACATTTTTGCAGCACTGCCAGGAAAGGGTGCGTTGTGCTCCAGAAGCCTCCGCGCCATACCCTCAAGTGCGGCAGCAACCTGTCTACGAGCCCCGCCATATTTGGTCGCCTCGTGCACAGGACGCGCCTCCGCGTAGCCTGCGGTCGAGTCGAACAGAGGTTTAGCCTCGCACCCGCTGCCTCGAAAGCCGGACACTGCAAGAAGCCTCCTCAGAAAGGGGCCGCAGCTGAGGGCAGAGTCCCTACTTGAAAGGCATCTGATATCGACTTCTACCTCCTTCGCAGCGGCATACGACCTAGTCTCATGTTCTTTTTACTTGTCGGGCGAGCACTTTTTTTGTGACAACCGTTTTGTGGTATTTATCGCGCATTATGAGCTTCTAGCTAGTGTTTCCTTTCGGGATCATTGCTTGTTAGTCCCTCACGCGTTTAATAAGCAAAGGGCAACTCAAGCATGACATGGGCGGTACGTTCGGTTAGTTCAGGGAAACGCTTGAGCGAGCTTATTTCCTGGCCAGTAATTAGCAGCACAAAAAGTGCGATGGAAGCTCGCTCGTATCGCACGTCCTGCTCCAGGGAGCGAATAAACACCGTAGTAAGAAAAGGGTAACAAACGACCGCCGCGGCTGTCAACAGACGCTGCTTCAATTAAGGCAGCGTGCTGATTAGCAGTGGCTCACATGCAGAGGTCATTACGCTTCCAATGAGCAACGATGTTTTGCCGCGGATTGGCAGAAGAAGCACGTGAACCACATTTGTTTTTCGCACAGTGCGGGAGGAGGAAAAACGCGCAACTCACTCTTGGTTCTTACCACATTGCGGCGAAAGGTCTCTGTAGTAAAGGGAGTCATTCATGGCCTTTCCAGTTCGTGTGCCCGTCGACTCAGAAATGCCCAGAATGAAGCCTTACGTACATTACGTGACATTTGCATTGTTATTTGGCCGTGACGCGAATTCTGATCGCCGAATGGGATTTTGTAATTTCCATGGTTTATTTTCACTAATGAAAATAACATAACCGGAGAAAAAAGTCCAAAACGCGGCTTACCGATGCACTGACCCTGGTTTGACATTGCAGCGTGGAGTCACTTCGTCAACTTGTGCGACGATCAAAACATGAGCTGAGTATACCAATATAGTGCATAATGAGGCAGAAACCGAAGCTATCAATTGCTGAAGGATGTCTGCTAATTTTCTCCAACTCTGAGGGAATACTTTTGCTATAAGCCATAACTAAATTGTAACTCATCCCCCCCCCCCCTTCAAGAACAGTGGGCACCCAGATAAAGTATGGATAAGCCTCTGGACGTGTATGTAAGGGCAATTTAGCGAGACGTCTTTCACCCCTTCGAGACACACAAACCCGGACCATGAAATCTTTCAAGAGAAGAAAGTAGCGCCTTAGAATCCCCCAACAAACAAACGGATATTGTCAATAACCTGCCGACAAATGAAGTGACATAGGATTTTATGCAAAGAAAAGTGCATTCAGAAGGGATATCGTCACCTCAATCATTCCAATTTCCATAGATTATTGCCATCATCCCGCCACCGAGCACCAGAAAATAGCAAGTACCTTAAAGAACTCACCGATAAAGGCGAAATACCACCACGAATACGCCATCATATACAACGTGATTATTATTATTATTATTATTGATAATAAGGCGCTTATGGCAATAAATGCGTCTCGAGGGCGCTTCTACATGATTTCAAAAATGCACAAAGGCACAAAGAAAATCATGCGGGTAGACCGACAGCTTCCGCATAGCTAGATCGATTCCCTCATCAAACTTATCCCTCTCAAACATATATCTTACATGCGGGACACAAACCACCTTCTTAAACAATTATCTCAATTTCACGCTCCAGAAGGTGCTTTCTGGTAACCTTTGATGAGGTGTTGTGTGCACTAACATACCGTATGGTGACCGCGTCAGAGCTCTCGATGCATGCTGTAAAAATACAAAAGCTTGGACTCCTCTAAGCAAAGCCCCATCGTGGTACTTACTAATCTTGTCCTCAAACTCAACTCCTTCTAATCGCACAACTATTATAGAGAAACGAGTGTTACTGCTATGAGCATGAAAATGAACCGAACAATCCAGCATAGCATAGCATTCAATCGCATAGCATGCATAGCATTGAATCGCAGTTATTTCGCTTATATGCAACAAAACTGGGTTTCTACATATGCTTCCTAAACAATATATATTCATGATATGGTCGAGTTTCAATGGAGGCGCCATTCTAGAGGCCCGTGTACTGTGCGATTTGAGTGCACATTACAGAACCCCAGGTGGTCGAAATTTCCGGAGCCCTTCGCTACGGCGCCCTCATAGCCTGAGTCGCTTTGGGACTTTAAACCCCCCTAAACCATGAACCATATTCATGATATGGACGGAATCCGAGGACCAACTGATTTCCTCATTTAACAACATATATCCAAACGTTTGTTTCGTACACTCCACCATTCAAATTAATTTCTCGGATCTTTTAATCCGAATAGAGGTAGGAGGAAGAGGAAAAATTTTGATGAAATCTAGTATTCTTGTCTTGGAGCCCTCAGTCCAGAGCTCCATGTGCTGCCGCGATCCTGGAGCTTTAATTTCCATTGTCTACATTGAACCCCTTGAAAGACAACAGTACCTTAATTACGAGAGTTGCCCCCACGCCATTGCAAAACTTCCGGTTCCATAATCCCGGGCCATGAGATTCAAACGAATCTGCTCACGCTCAGAAGATTTTGCAGAAAAGTGTGCTGGAGGTTCTGAAACACTAACGATATCCGGCCTCTATTATTGTAATCAAGGGTTCGACGAAAGTTCTTCCGGTCGTGCATGGGAGGAAGGGAAACGCGGTCTCTAACCACGTCTATCTGAAGAAGTGTAGACGTTTCGTAACCGCATATAGGTTCCTTTTTCCTTCAGTTGTTCAAGGAATCTTGGTCACTTATGCTGCCAGCACTTGACGAAACGAGCGCGCGTAAGCGGCTGGCACAGTCCCTTCTGTCCAGTTCATCGTAGCTGGTGTCGACTGAGTGGTTCTAGCAGCCGCCGGGATGACACGTTCTTTTACTTGGCTACAATAGTCCCAGTCAATCTTTTATGATCATGCACACACTTAGGAATGAAGTTCGTCCTGTGGCTATGATTTTATTTTATTTTATTTACAAATACTGCTATCCCATGAGTTGGGACATTGCAGGAGTGGTACAGAGGATGGAACATATAGATAAAACAGTATACGCAAGTGCATAATTACAAGTGTGAATCAGGGATTTTACATAAACAATAGTGTGGTATTAATACGAAAATATATGGTTAGGCAAGTCTTGCGCAAAGCGGTCAACAGACATCTGACGTAATGATGACATCACGCTTCTGCTCCTTGGGACATCTTCAAAACTTTCCTGTTTCGCCAACTTATACTTGATGGCAGTGAACGCATGGTTTCTTGTATACGGCTACTCGGAATGACTCAATCGGCAATCTGTCTGTAACCTTCCCGACCTGGTTCCAGAGCTTGCTGGTCTAGATGTGGGAAATGCGAGCGATAATGCCTCGTTGATTCCTTGGACGTGGGGGTTAGCTGCACGTGCATGGAATGTTTTGTTATGTATTCTAGGCTACAATATACGCTTCTCAGTTTTGTAGATAAAACGTCTAAGGCAGCCGTCGCAGGTTAGCTCACGGTCGGTGCCGAGCGTCCAGTGCCGAGCTGCAATACCAGCAAGCTCGTAGCGGCAGTCTGGGTCGCAAGCCACCCGTCTCCCGGGGCCGCGACTCCAGGAATCAAAATAGAGCCAGTAGAGGAAATTATATGCAGAAAACTAGGACCACCCATGCGGCTTCCATACTCACTCGCTTCACAGTACGTCTGAATTCTGATTGTTATTAATGCGTAGTCATTGTATGGCTATATTTGCGGTTTCGTGTCATCACGAGCTTGTCCACACGATTACGTCCGATTGAATGAATGGGTTTATGCGAAAATAATGGTACCGTCAGATAGAGCATCAAAATATCTCGCCATGGAAATCGGGGGGTTGAGGTGGGTGATTCGTTAAATTAATTAGAGCCAAAAATGTTCAAAAAGTGGGCATTTCGTGTCATACGAGCTTCTCCGCCCGATTGGTTCCGAACGAATGGATTTATGTGCAAATGAATGGTACCATCGGATAGAGAATCAAAAATCTCGCAAGGGGAATCGGCGGGTTGAGGTGGCTTAATTAGTTTAAAACATTGGAGCCAAAAATGTCCCAAAAGGTGGGCGGGGCCGTAGCAAAAGTAGTGCCAAATTTGAAAACGCCGGAAGTGTGGCACCACATGACAGGAAGTGTAGGCAGAACCAATGCGTGGCGCGAAGTTTGAAAACTCATGCTACGCACTTCTCTAATGACGGTGGCGCAGTGATCTCTGACGTTTTGTTTTTCACTACAAAAACGGTAAGAAGAAATTTATTATAAATAAATAACCGTTAAGTAAACGTTGCTAGAGTTGCTAGAGATTGAGATAAAAAAATAAGAACAGGAAGACTCTCTCTACAGTTGAATAGCTTCGCCTAGACAATGAGAAGAAGAAAAAGAAACCTTCGGGACAAATTTTTGAGTAGGCGCTTTCTTTCCGAACCATTAAATTGGGGCGCTGACTGCTGTTGCGGGCAAATGCTTTGCGGCTCGGTAGCGCGGTCGCTTAAAGAGGAACAAGGAGCCGCCCCTCTCCGATGCCGGCATGGCTTCCCTCGCAAACGATCCCCCGGGGCACTTTTCTCTCAGCAGCTTCGCCATGCCAACGAGCGACCGTTACCCGGAGCATAATTAACAGCGCGATCGGACTGTAAGGTTTCTGTGCCCAAAGGATCTGAGCACGCAAAGCGGACATCAGTTAGCGGAGGAAATGATGCTGCGCGCGAAGTAAACGACAGAACTAACAGAAAAAAAGAGAAAGAAACCCACGGAGGAAAATTTGGAGAGTGTGCATAGCGTGACGGCGAAATTGCGAGCAAACAAAACAAGACGGCTAGCTTGTGTCGTGCATTCGGGGAGTGTTTGCAGGCTGCTCTGTCGCGTGCGCTGGTGCCAGCGGTGGGCACAATAATGGCAGCAGCGGCGTGCTGTCGATTAGGTAGCCGCAAGTCTGGCGAAGTTTGTGAGCATTTCCTCGGCTGTCGTTGGTCCTTCCTCTCTCTCCGGTGCAAGCCAAAACCGGTGCAAGCCGTAGGCAAGCAGTCAACTTTTATGGCGCTTACAGGACGCTTTAAATTAAAGGGGGGTAGCGGGCCTCAACATTTTTCATTTATTAGAGTGCAGCTTTTAGGCGCCCGTTCCGGCGTTACACATCGCAGTCGTCAGCATCGGTGTCAGCGTAACATGCCACCTGGAAACCGCGGCAGATACCAGCACAGCGAAACGCCACCTCGCGCGGCGAGAGCGGAGGAACGAACAATCAGAAGGTGGCCGGCATGAGAAGGTTCCGGAGGCTACCTAACACGCCTCCTGTCTCAACATATCACAAAATTAAAATGCCCGAAGAGCGGGAGTAAAGTTTACACAGGTTCTTTCGCCTTCCTTGCACAAGGGGTGCCCCGTCGGAGACGGTTGGTTCCAACTGGAAAACTGAAGCTCGATCTCTGCACCAGGGGTGCCCCGTCAATGACGGCCTCTCGAAGAGTCGAGATGCAGGGATAAAGGCAAATACTTCAAGTTTATGTACATATATTTACAATAGATACAAATTAGATACAACGGCAACGAGACAAACAACCAAAAAGGTGGAACTGGCTAATACTAGGGGAGGCCCCTACTCGGCGTTGCCGAAGATGCGTAGCATCTCACCTTAGCGCAGAACCCCGCTTCCAGCTCCGGGGCCCGGTTTTAAAGACCTGAAGGCCCGGCCCACATTTGGTGGCTTCCAATCATGTTACGATGTTCACATGATTGGTTTATCGAGAGCCTGGCCAGCCCTCCAGCTCCCGTAGGGCAAAAGCCCTTTCCACAAACCCAAACGCACGGTCGTGTCAAATAAAAACAAACACAAATATACATTCGTGCCAGAACGTGCGCGAATCTGTTCGGCGGGGCGGGTGGACACCCGTACTTCCCGGCGCGTTAGCGAGCGGCCGCGTTCCAAGAAAGGAGACGCTCCGCTTTGAGTGCCCCCAGCCGCGTTCCAATGACCCCCGCGAACGCTACCGATCCCTTACACGCCCTTCCCAAGATTCTACAAAGGGCTCAAAAGGCACTTTTAGAATTACAAACAAAAGGGATCGGTGTCTGACACGAAACTACCCTTCGGGTGACATAACATAAACAAAACGTACACATTCAAATGCGCGTTTCACACCTGTAAAACCAGCACATTCACCGAAGTCCAAGCTGTCGCGCTGCGACCAGTTGCACCAACAAAACCAAAAACAACAAAATGCACACGGGCACCAACACAACATCACGCAAAATGCACACTTAAATACACACAGTGGCATGCCTGCCGTGCGCCGTAACACAGCGTCCAAGTTGGTGCGTTGCACCCAGTTCACCACCTCCAAGTGGACACCCTCATCCTGCTCGCGAACGAGCACACACACACACACACACAGACACTCGCAACTTGAGCGTTCAGTAGCACTCGCACGACGTCCGTAAGTGGCCACGTGAGCCTCCTTAGTCGCACCGAGCGTCCTTGTGTGCGTTCGAGCCACTACGCGTCTCAATCGATACGATCAACGCCCAATGGCTACTACGCTCATTAGGCCGGTGCCACAGCGGGGCAAGAATTCAAAAATTGCTGCCCTCCAGGATCGAAAACAACGTCCTGATCCTCAATAAATCCAAATACTTCAGCACGCGACACACTTGAGGGAAAGCTTTCTCCGGCGCGCCGGTTCGAAACGCGTACTGCGTGAGGAACATAGTCCCTGTCCAGCCTAATCATATCAGTGCGACCACTTTTGCCACACGTGATTTGGCGTTCTGCCGCAGTACGGGACGTACTGTTCCCCGCGCCAACTTCCAGAGTGAATGCCGCGCACCTGCCTCCTGTTACTCTACCTCGCTTGGAGCCATTTGCCCCGTTTCTGCTCAGGTAAACACTGGAATTGCCGCAAACTCCTTGATCGGCGCTTGCCGGCTTCGTGGCATCTTCTAACTCTGAGGCTGCATCAGACCCCTCGCAGTGAATTGACCCTAATTTGCCTTGTGGCAAGTCGCCACTCATTTCCGGGTCCTCAAATGACCTGATCGGACATACACCGGATGCGTTCAACTGCGCGGCGCTCTGCCCGGTCGGCCCAGCAGGCCCACCTCCGCTCTCTGCCTCGGATGAAAGGCTCTTGCCATCAGCAACGCTACGAGGCCCTTCATGCCCTATGACCGACACAGTGTGCCGTTCCAGCAACGTTAGCCTTTCTCCTGTTACTAGTTCCGTGTCAGAGATCACAATCTCATTCATAGAGCCTGCAGGAATTAGATCACTCTCCTGCTTGGTTTCGGACAATTTGGTCTGGATTGGCCCTAGACCATCAGAATTGTTCTGCTCTTTTTCTTTGCTAGCCGCCCGCAGTGGCAAAGCTGTGATCCCTTCAGAAATATCGTTTTCACTCTCTACGGCATTTCCCAACAAAGAGGCGTCCGCGCATATCGGCTGACTACCTACAGCGACCTGACTGCTCTTTCCTCCACCTGTGCTTGAGCAGCATAAGTCTTTGTCTTCCAGCACAGGCGGCCTCACCTCTCGGGACTCGGAGCAGTTCTCCCTGGCTGATTGACTGGCTCTTCTACTCTCCTTGATCTGAGAGATCTCGAGCTCTACCTGCTGGCGTCTTGCTTCTATAACCTTCAAGACATACTTAACATCCTGAGGTTCTTCCTCGCGAAGCAGCGCCTTTCCGCCATTTACTTTCGCAAGTTGAGCCTGAAGGTCCGCTAAGCGCGCCTTCGCTAACTCAACCTGATACCTCACATCGAGTGAGGGCCGGCATGGATAACTCTCCATACCGCCGTCTGTATCCCTCAACTGTCCTACCAGCTCGAACACAGGGACGTGAACAATGCGACCAAGGAGACTCACGGTTTCGATGCGTCGATCCGCATTGCCAGCTCCTTGGCGTCGCAGTCCACCGCCACTTTCACCGGACGCTGCGATGAGCTGTCGCACGCCGCTGGTCCGCCGCCGGTGACCGTCAAGATCTCGACGCGCTGCTTCCTTGACCGGACGCAGTCCCGCGTCGCTGGACTACTACTGCCGTGGTCCTTGCGTCCTTGCCGCCGTCTCTCCGCAGGTCCTTTCTCGAGCGCTGCTGTTGCTTGACCGTCGCCTTTCTCCCTGCGTTCAATCTTCTTCCTGCGCCGTCTTCCGATGGCCGCAGGATCCTGTCGACTGCGCCAGTAAAGATCACAGGTTCTTTCGCCTTCCTTACTACACCAGGGGTGCCCCGTCGGAGACGGTTGGTTCCAACTGGAAAACTGAAGCTCGATCTCTGCACCAGGGGTGCCCCGTCAGTGACGGTCTCTCGAAGAGTCGAGGGATAAAGGCAAATACTTCAAGTTTATGTACATATATTTACAATAGATACAAATTAGATACAACGGCAACGAGACAAACAACCAAAAAGGTGGAACTGGCTAATACTAGGGGAGGCCCCTACTCGGCGTTGCCGAAGATGCGTAGCATCTCACCTTAGCGCAGAACCCCGCTTCCAGCTCCGGGGCCCGGTTTTAAAGACCTGAAGGCCCGGCCCACATTTGGTGGCTTCCAATCATGTTACGATGTTCACATGATTGGTTTATCGAGAGCCTGGCCAGCCCTCCAGCTCCCGTAGGGCAAAAGCCCTTTCCACAAACCCAAACGCACGGTCGTGTCAAATAAAAACAAACACAAATATACATTCGTGCCAGAACGTGCGCGAATCTGTTCGGCGGGGCGGGTGGACACCCGTACTTCCCGGCGCGTTAGCGAGCGGCCGCGTTCCAAGAAAGGAGACGCTCCGCTTTGAGTGCCCCCAGCCGCGTTCCAATGACCCCCGCGAACGCTACCGATCCCTTACAGCGGGGCTCAAATTTCGCATTACCGTCTATCGCAGTTGTCTGCCAGCTTTAGCTTCACTCTACTATATTTAAAGCCGGGTATCGCCGTGTGTGCAACATGACGGGCATGACTCTGGCAGGTTGTGCCCAGAGAGCAATCTAGGAGGCATGTGGGTCACATATAGGTCAAGTGACCTTGCGGCGTCATCCCAGCCTGCCCAGCGGATAGTGAGCACACTGTCAACCGTTGCAGGTGGCAGTTAAATTAATAATTGGTTTCTCGGAAAGATCAATCTGGGCCGCACAAGGACCACCACTGGGAGCACCTGCCACAGCAGGGAAGTGGTGCATCGCTTAACCGCTGCACTGACGCGCCAGGGGTGGTATAAGGACTCCGAGGAATCTGTGAATGTAAAGTAATAATAATAATAATAATAATAATAATAATAATAATAATAATAATAATAATAATAATAATAATAATAATAATTCTTTATTTCCATCCATGACGGAGGAGGCTGCGGGTAAAAGTCGCTTCAGAAAGAGCGACTTGACTGAAGCCCGCAGCCTCCTTTACAAGGCAAGCAACGATACAAAAGAAAATAGCCCCGCCGCGGTGGCTTAGTGGTTACGGCCTCGGCTGCTAGCCCGAAAGACGCGGGTTCGAACCCGGCCGCGGCGGCTGTATTTCGATGGAGGCGAAATTCTAAAGGCCCGTGTACTGTGCGATGTCAGTGCATGTTAAAGAACCCCAGGTGGTCGAAATTTCCGGAGCCCTTCACTACGATGTCCCTCATAGCCTGAGTCGCTTTGGGACGTTAAACCCCAATAAACCAAACAAAAGAAAATAGTAAGGAAGAGAATGACATGCTGCACATATGGTAATTAACCCACTATGCTATCGCTTCATACCCTTAAGGCTAAGCTTAAGCGTCCTCGACATTTTTTTTTTATTTTTATTTCCGGGTTCCACATGAGACGTCCGAGGGGTGAACATATCCAGCACAGAACATTGTGCCAGTCTTCTACGGATGGATAAAGCTTTACATTGACGGGCACAGCTTATCGATAATATAATCGACGGCCGATAATTGCAGTGAACTTGCAAGGAAGGTCAGCTCAGACACGCGTATTCCTCGAGACAAGAATGTCGAAATATTGGAAAATCCTTCTAAGTAATTCTGAACACTGTAGAGCTGGCAGGCGAGGGACGAAGGAAGGACAAGAAGACACACAGGGCGCTGAACTTACAACTTTAATATCAAAGGAGGGAGATCCGCACGTTTTATACAGTACCCAAGAAGCCGGTGACTGTAGGGCACGGGCTCAAATCAAGGCAAAAAGCAATAAAACCAGAAGAAACGCGGGAAGCGTGCAGGCGCTTATTTAATGCACACTACACAGAAGCAAAAAAAAAAAGAAAGAACACACACAAGAGGGATTGACCCATTCTGTTCGGCCAGGTATCAGGCACGCCCCTGAGTACACAAGAAACAAAGAGCGACAGTGAAGGGGAGAGGGGTAAAGGCATAATAACAACACTTGGTAAAAAAGCAATCTACACCCGCCAGCAGTCCTGTGCGGATTGGTGATGACAGAGAAAAAGATAAAAACAATAAAATTCAATAGGCAATGACGCGAAAGACATCAAAATTTCGGAAGACGGCGCGAAGACGTACATAAAGAGAATGAAGTGAAAGGGTGGTTGGAATGGAAGAAGAAATGACAATCTAAAAGCAAGCGATGAAAGCCAACCGAAATAACACGGCCTTAAAAGACGCTATGCAAACCAGCAATTAACACGGCCAATAAGGGGGGATGAGGACTAACCATAAAACCGGCCTAAAAGAATAAGAGAGAGATGAAAACTAGAATAAAAGAAGTAGCGTGCCCGTAATATTTAAAGAGAAGTGGTGAAAGGGCTGGGATGTAAAAAGGAGCCGCGTAAGGAATCAAGACGACAAGAAATTACAGTGACTGGGAAAGAAACGCGAACTCCTTTTCCGGTAATGTTACTGAGGGCATACTGACGCATAGGCCTTACTGCTTGTTGATACAAGCTGCCTCAATTATCTCCCGAGTGAGTTGGCTGCTGCTCTTAGCGAGAATTTTTGTTTCCTTATACATCAGAAGGCGCCGGCGACAAAGACTACAGGCACGAACGTGGACGACTAAGTTGCTAGAATTAGAGTTGTGTTCGAGCAGTCTCTTATTAATACATCGACCAGTCTGACCGCTGTATTCCCTGCCGCAAAACAAAGGGATTGAGTCCCTCGTCTGCCAGCGCTACAATGTTCAGAATGCCAAACCAACTTGACCAGCAACACGCCCTGCTTCTTGATAAACAGTGCTCGCGTGGTTATCGCAGTGAGCGCGTGGAACGGCTTGATTGGGAAGAGCAGGAGAAAGAACAGAAGACAGTTTTTGAAGTATTGACAGCCCAGCGCTGCTGGAAATTTACGCACCACCCACCCATCTATGCAAAGAACAATGTACACTCAATAGTTTTTGACTTGAGTGCTCAGTATAAGGGCGTATGGTTTGATTATGAAGCGGAATTCTGAACGGGTTCACTCCGGGCGCGTTGCAAGTCTTATTGAACACGATGGTACGTAATCTATCTAAGGCGCAACGTACCGATACAGCACCACTTTACCCATACGTTTCTCCAGAACTGCTCCAAATACGCACGATTTCCCTTTAATAACTCGAGCACCGCGTTTGCTGTGCGCCAGCCTTGAATTATTTCAGTGGACGCAGATGTTACGTTAGTTACCTTCGTTTTTTATTAACTGATGACATTACATTAGTGAAGCGAAATCGCAGTCTTGGCATGAATAGCCGCCTAGTTATCCTGGTCACTACTGATGGTGGCTGCATTTTGCTAGGCGCCTCATCGCCACACATGTGAGAAACCGCAGCCAAGCAACATCGGCGAAAGCTGCGGCGGACTTTGCTCTTAAAGCCTCTTCTCGCTGCTTCGTGTCTCGCTTCTTCAGCTTTAGGATCACGTAGCTCGTAAAATTGATGAAGGCTTTGGAAGCTTTTCCACATAGTGCACAGCCACACACTGTTTTGCACTATAAGCGGTGTTGTTTCGTGCATCTGTTAGCTGAAAATATGTTGATTTTGCGAACACCCTTAATAGTCGAAATTTATCATTGAGCGCCGTTTGAACGTAGCCGGTCGCTTACTACGGAAACATGACATTGGTCCTAGTGATGTCAAGTGAACCATTTTTTAACATGATTAGTTTTTTCCTTTCCCCTTTTTCAATAGGCGGGCCTGGACTCAAATTTTTTAACATACTATCGCTAATTAATAAATAAAAACAGGGCCAGCAGCAGCAGCAACACGTTGTCTCTCGGAAGAGGGCGCCGCTCAAGGTTAGAAGGCGACTGTTTTCCTCAATGTTATTGCCTTTGTCCCCCGAACTTGGTCTGTCGCCCCGAGCGAAGTCGATATGATACTATAACAGGTCCTCGGCGCAATCCTGCAAATCCTCAGGTGCCTCAAAGCCCTCCCTACGGAGCACAGAAGATGCTGACCGCAGCGCCGGAAGATGCGGCTGCGCCCCGCTGCGTTTCTGCCGGCTCATTTCCGGCGCCCGGCCACTTGGCATTCCGGACACCCGATTCGGACCAAGGCGCACCCCGCGGACGGTTATGACCCGAGTGGGCCGCGGCATTAAACGGGGCCCCGTTCGGCACTCGCTGCCTGTCGTCTGTGACCGTGGCTGCCATAAAGTTGCGCTCGGCTTAGGACAGATCATCGCAGTCAACTTTGTAGTGCACTGTGCGATTTGCGGCATTGGAAAGCATGCTTGGAGTGTTCAAACTCGAAGGTGTGGAAGGCCAACACGATGTCGAGGGAGAAATTGCGGCTGAACCTCGGCGGGGGGAGTCAGCCGATCCTTGCCGATTCGAGAACAGGTTGTTCTCGGCAAAGATACGACCTCTAAAGCACTTTCATAGTAGATTAGTGGTGCTAGGACAGCAACGACAGAGCTCAGTGTTGTCGCTCAAGTGTGAAATGGTCGAACAGGGGTGTTTGAAGGACGAAACAGTTCCTGCGAGAGCTTGAGAGCGGAGCTGACTGTGCATTGCTCGTATATTTCGTTATGGACAGGCGCAGCAGTTGTGGTGTTGTTTCATATCAAGTAGGAATCATTGAATTCCTGCTAAACAGCGCTGGGTTTTCTCCGATATCGTTAGGCACAGCGCCTTCATCGCCACTTATCGCTACCGAGTTTTTCCTCGGTGTCACACGTACCAAGAGCTTTCCCCTTCAGGTGGAGGTGGAATCGCGCAGCTACATGAGAGCAGGGCGGCTCCCACGAGGGGGTAAACCATGTGGGTGGAGGATATACCGGAGCTGGCGCGGAATAGCTCTCTTAATGGAGTGTCTTTTGTCCTGAAGTGGGCGTCAATGGGCGGTTGATGATGGCGTAGAAAAACTTCAGTTGGGGCTAAATGGTGCACAGTACTTGAGAAAAGAAACAATAGCGCCTTCAGAAACATACACAACGGCAAAAAGATGCAGGACATGTGCAAACTTTATATAACTTGATTCGCTGAGAAGCCAGCAAATATAAGGAAAACCAAGGCAGGCAAAGAAGCGAGACTACACACAATGAACGAAAACAAAACCACTCAAGATACGAAATCTCGCACTTAAAAACGCTTACAGATGTATCACTAACACAATCTCTTCTTCTTATGTTGGAAGCTTCCAAAACCTCCCGTGCCTTAGTGTCTGTCTTTGCTCCTGCCCAGAATCCTTATCTCATGAAACCATTGTTCACACCTCCTGCAGTGCGAGAACTTGTGACACACATTGCATTCTGCACAATGCTGCGAAAGTTGCGTGTCTGCGACTTTGTTTCAGTTACCGAACGTGTTCAGCTGCACGGGCATACCAAGCAGGGTGATGCGTGAATGACCGTGCAGCTGCGGACGCTAAAAGAAGTACGAGGCGCGCATCTTTGGCAACATTGTACAGAATGCAGTCTGTCACCGAGCGGCAAAACATTCGCCAGGGGATAAAGACTCACTGTAGAACACGTTCTGGGGCAAGCTGGTGCACAGCTTGAGTAGCTGAAGCGCCGAAAAGACAGCACAGAGACAAAGAATAACGCGAGACAGGCGCCTGTCTCGTGTTATTCTTTGTCTCCGTGCTGCGTTTTCTACGCTTGGTCTACTCAAGCAAAATTCTCGTACTGCAGGAAGTGTGAACTACGGTTTCATGAGATAAGAATTCTGGGCAGGAGCAAAAATAATAACGAAGGGGAGGTTTCGGAACCACTTGCCATAAGAAAGACATCAAGAGAATGTTTGAGTGGTACTTCTGTGACACTTTTTAAGAATGGGATTTCGTACCTTGAACAGTTTTGTTCTTGCTCACTGTGTGTGGTTTCGCTTATGCGCATGCCTTGGTTTTCTCACGGTGTAACAATATTTTGGGTACTGACACTTTATCCAAAAAAGGCAAGCACTTGCAATATTTGCAGTGCAAAGCTAGATTGCTCCCGGTATATGTCTTCATGTTGTTATTGTACTCCCGAAGCCTATCGCTCAGGCAACTACGAGATTGCCCAATTAACTGCTTGCCACAAGAGAGCGGAATATTGTACGCAATGCCCTCAGTGCATTTAACAAACCTTTTCCTGTGGCGGATGGTACACTGCTGCTTTTGTGAGCGATGTTCGGAGGGCAGGGATCTTTTGCATAACACGCTGAGTCAGTCATAAGGATTTTTTCTTTTCCAGAAAGCTCAGTTCTAGCAGGCGTACATAAGCGCCCTGATCGACTAACTTCTCCACACTTTTAGCTGAGGCATACCGCGCGCACAGTTCTCTTCACACGTCGCCGGCAATCCTCGCTCTCTTATTCAGGGTACGAAAACATGCGCCTGCGACGATGATGACTCAGAAGGGGCATTTTATGTGAAGTACTGACAAAGGGCCGCCCCTCCTACTATACCGTATAGAAGTAGTATAGAAGTATTTAGCACGCGCAGCAAGACATCCTACATGGAGAGGTGAGGGTGGAGCCTAAACATCGTATGGGGCAGAACATGTCGCTCTATAGGTAGTCTTGCAGTATTGTTGAAGCGACAGTTTCACTACGGGACCTCGGGCTTCAATCGCGGTCCGTGCAAATGTGACCTTCAGCAGAGTTAGAGGTCAAACCATGGAAAATAGAAAAAGAAATTGAATCAATATCTATGACTGGGAGTCGAACCCGTGGCTCCGCGAACAGATCTCCTTTAAGACCGCTCACTGAGACCACTAGGCTATCGCCGCAGCCAACACGCCTCACCACACTCTCACGTTGTGCGTTGGAGAGCGTCGTCCTCATCAACTTCCATCTGCTCCGTCCCGCGGCACTGCCTGCTCACCGTGGTCTTCTGCGTAGCATAAATAAGTGCTTTCGCTGCGATTCGAATGTAGTAAAATACTCTGTAGTTTTTTGAACTACTAGTTCATACAGCTCCCACAGACAGGAAGTAAGGTAGGAAGTGAGTGCTAGAGAAATATAAAGAACGAAGTGTCTAGCGTTCCGTCCAGACGGAACATTTGCTGCTGGTGCAGTTCCGTCCAGACGGAATATTTACTGCAGCTAGAGTTCCGTCCATACAATAGACAGTTTTAGTTTCACGTACGTAGAAGCTTCACGTAAGTAGAGCGCTTACGGGTCACCAGTACGCGTGCGCAGAATGTGAAGTGTCTGCGTGGGTCGCACGGACGTACGTCGGATCTTTGCGTTGCTTCACGTTGCTTGCGTACGTGGCGTTGGCAAGATGGCGGCGCCCTGCCCGCCCGCTTCGCAATGATAACAGCTTCGTCGCTAATCCCTCGACGTGGTATCGTGCTGTAAACTGCTGTATTTGCCTTCAGTTGGTCCATTCTTGCTCTCGCATGAAGTTTTAGGTGAGAACCAGCTTTTGTTTTCCACATAGAAAGCCGTTTCAGCAACTCCTAAGCCTGACGGAGAAGCGTTTGTGGTCGTCATAGCAACGACTGTGCCGACGGTCTCGCGAGACCACGCGAAGCTAAAACCTCGCGGGATATCGCGAGACCCTCGGCACAGTCAGCGGGAAAATCAAAACGGTGCACGTTTTGACTCCATACGCACACGTCGTCAACATGAGTGGGACACTAGCGCGCCTTCGCTCCTCGAAGAGCAATGATTTAAATATGCTGCGGGACGTAAAAGAATGTAATCCCTTTGAAGATAACATGCAACATACAGTTCGGTGGAATGAAATTGCTCAACTTTTGTCAGAAGAAAGGGGGAAAGTATTTAGCGCCCGCACTGTGGCTTGGCCTGGCTCCGCCCCAAGCAGCTCGACTAAACAAAATTAGTTTTCTTTATCTGCACTAGATGGCGTGGCACAACATGCTATCGCATTTTTTAGGTTCTATGGGAGATCTACACAGTGTGCGTCCCGTACGTGTAGCTAAAACTGTACGAAGCGACACGAGCGTACGCTACGCAGACTGCTCACGTAATTCACTTGCACGTTACCTTCATGCATTCTTCATGCAGTGAACTTCGTCAGCCCATTTGTCGGACTATGCACTCCATCATTCCATAGGTTACATCAATACTCGCCGTTGAATCCTTAGTACCCATTTCATGGCCGCATTTTATCTTCGTTTCTTTTTTTTGTTTTTTGTTACTTATTCCACACTGCTCTCCTTCTGTCTTTACCTCCCAAATTCCCCTCCCTACGCAGAGTAGCGTGCCAGCAATTTTTAAACGCCGGCCAAATTCTCTGAATTTCATTAAAGAGTCCCTCTCTCTCTCTCTCGTGCGTGAAGGTTCTACGTACGCAAAACTAAAACTGTCTAATGTCCGTACTGTCCATACTATACAAAATGAGTGATTTCTACCCACATAAAGCATTTCTTTGCCCCTGGAGTAACCAGTTGACAAAGCTGTATCCAGATGTTCTCTCTACGCATGTATACGGCACCAAAATATCTGTCCGCGTACTGCGTTTAGTTACATCCTCGAAGGTATAGCTTCCGTGCACGCATGCAGGATCGATAAAATGACACTTAGCAGCAGAGTGCAGGAACTCTTTGCGAAGTGATGTGAAGCCCTGTCGCTGTTTGTGCTGCAAGATGACGAAGCGCCAAAAAGACTAGGACGTACACAAACGGTCAACAAGCATTACGCAAACGCACCAACAAACCCAAGCCAAAACTCGTTCTATTGTCATTTCTCACTGACTGCTTGGAAAATCAAATGATGCAGCAGAATATCCGGTCAGACATTAGGCGGAACAAGATTGCCACTTTTTTAAATAAACATGCAAAAGTCTGCTTGCAAACTGGGTTCCCAATCCCTAGCGCCAGTTTTAATTCCGTCTAGACATAACTCTTATGGCAGATAATGCTGGACGGAACTGTATGGTGTGAGATACAGTTCCGTCTGGACGGAACCCCATCGCTACATGCAGTTCCGTCTGGACGGAGCTATAGCTCAAATTGTAGTTCCGTCCGGACGGAACTCAAGCACAAATTGTAGTTCCGTCTGGACGGAACTCTAGCCACAGCCTTTTTTTAATGATACTCTCCCTCACACTCTTCCGATTAAGATTTTATTTAAATTTAGACCTTCAATGGCTTTCTTGCCTTTGGGGAAATGAACCCTGGGGCTTGGTATTGCTAAGGAAAGCCCATGCAGACTTTCAAAACAATTTCTGGCACAAAAACAGCAGTCCTTGAATGGCCTTCCTGATGATGCGGCTGAAAGGCGACATCGGTAGTTTTGGTTCATTCTTCTTACTCAGCTCGCACGCTGGTTCCGCCGCCAGTTCTGGAACGGCTGTGCCTTCCTCGGGGATGTAGACGTCGCTGTAATTTTCGTGGATTACGGTTGGCAATGGCGACTGGCAGTGCTGGTCGCCGCCGACGTGACCGCGTGTAAACGCCACAAGTCGTGGGAAAATGTCGACGTCGGTGTGCTTTAGTGGGCGGTCAGTTTTTCTAACCAGAGGCAGCTGCGATCGTCCGTGATTAGGGTCCTTCCTCTTGCCTAGCATCCTCCCCCCACCGCATCCGCCCATGTTCTCCTTTCTCACGCCCGCCACCGCGGCCTTCGCTGTGGAGTAGTCCACCTTGTGCGCATATTTGTACTTGCATATGCGGAGAGCCTCCTTCCACTTGGGACATCTGTTGGAGCACGAGTCGTGCCCCTGGCCGCAGTTGACGCACGTCTGCCGGGGCGACAGGCAGGCGGCCAGGGTATGCGCCCCCCCGCAACGCCTGCAGGACGGGAGGCTGGAGCAGACCACGTCGATGTGGCCGATGAGACCGCAGCGGTGGCACCGGGGCGGTCGGTCGATGTACGGGTGGACCTTGTATTGTACGAGGCCTATGAGCACGTGGTCCGGCAGCTGGGGCGACGCAAAAGTTACGACTGCCGGACTCGGAGGCCGAGGTATGCGCACCGCCACTACGGGTGCCTTGGAACGGATGGACGCCTCGATTTGGCTCTCCGTGGCGCCGGGCGGAATGCCGTGGATGACCCCCGTGGTGCCATAAGAGCCGTGAGGCTCGCGCACCTGCACTGGTACGCCGCAGAGTTTCTTGAGGGTGAGTAGCCTGCCCGTGGCCTCGATGGCGTTCGTGTCTACGGCGAGTAGGTTGAGCCGCAGGTTGAGGCGCACCTTTCTGATGCCTTCGGGAACGAGCGTCTGCAGCTCTTTGGACACCTTGAGCGCGTCCAACAGCTTGACCTGCGTCACGCCGTCTTTGGGTGAGATGATGACCACTTTACCGACGGGAGCCATCTTACTATGGCCACCGTTATAGAAGTAAGCGCGCCGCTTCTTCGAGTAGTACATTTGGAAGCCGTCGTCTTCGTCGGCGGTGCTGTATGCGTCGTCCATGTTTTCTAGAGCCGAGTTAAAACCCTCGTGGGGTGAAGCTTGAATGGCCACTGACGAGCTTAGCTGCTGCTTTGGGAGAAGGCTCGTTTCGCCGACCGGCTGCGGCCAAGCTAACGGAACCGGCGCCGATGCTTCTGAAAGCGAACTCGTAGAACTATCTAGAATCTCATCCCATGCCTCGGAAACACTGACCTTCTCCTCCTGCGCAGGCGACAAAGGTAATGGCTCCGAGTTCTTCTTCATGTTGATTTTCTTCTGCTTGCGTTTCAGAGAGCCGCACTGCTTTCGTCGCATGACGGTAACGTAAAATGTGGACGTAGTTACTTTTTTCGACTGTAGTGGCACGCGGCAGGAACTTGAGGTCGCAGCCCAGGGGCGATGCGATCACGCAGAACGACCTACGCAGCAGCGGCAGGCGGGTGGCTCGTCTGCTTTCCGTCGCAGTAACAATCGGCAATACGTTCTCGCTTTCATCAGATATATTCACCGATGCTACTGCGCCATAAAGATCGTGGCGCCGCCCATTGTCCGTTCGAGGCGTGATCCGCCGCATAGCGAGATTTAGGAGCGTAGCAACAGAAGTGGACGAAAACGATTTGCCGCTAATTGGGCAGCACCTCAATTCATCGCACGCGCTGAACTTGTTAATTCCGTCGAATTCATTGAGGAAGATCTTTTTGTACGAAAGGAATCCTTTCAAAATACATAATCACCGACTGGCGAGGGGCCTGTTGGAACGTCGAACAAGGCTGCACTCCATTCCTAGCCTATCGAATCTACCAAAATTGCATACGGGATACGGACCCCGCACACGTTACCTTATATGGGCCCCTGCTCCTCAGGGGTTGGCAGGAAACGAGGCAGCAGACGCAGCCGCCCGCGCGCTCTCTCACCGGGCTGTTTTCTCTTCCCCACCCGATCAGGAACCCGATTTTAATCCGGTCTATACCTTCAAAGATATTACAACCTACTCATCATCATCATTTAATGGCCCTTAAAGACCCCTGGCGGGGTATTACATAAGGGGGGGGGCGAACATCGAAGCAAGTAATGACATTATTAGGTCAAAAAAAAAATACATATACAAAAAAAGTACAGTAAAACAGTGAAAAAAAAACTGAAAAAAAGTATACAGTGAAGAAAAAGTATACAGTGAAACAATCGTTGCTTGGGGAAGAGAAAAAAAAAAGAAAAACACGTTTATAAATCAGGCAGACAGGTGCAGTAGTATATCAAACAATCATAACATAAAAAATAAAACGCAAAGGCAACAGTTACCCACATTGGGATTTCAAGTGCAATGACAGCATTTGGCGGAATTTCAGAGCATCGCGTTCAGTGACAATTAATTCGGGTAGTGAATTCCATTCATTAATGGCAAGAGGCAGAAATGACTTGTTAAATGCGTTTGAGGAGCCATGAAGTCTTAGGATGCTCATGGAGTTGAAAAGACGGCGTGATGTTCGGAGGGGAGGGAGCAGAAGGGAGTGTCGAAGTGAGGGAAAACAATAGTACAATTTATGGAATAATGATAAACGAGCAATTATACGCCTATGCGCGAGAGGCTCGATGTCGGCAGATAATTTTATTTTGGTAATGCTAGAGCGGGTGTCATAGTTGGAGGAAATAAAGCGGGCTGCACGGTTTTGGACGGCTTCTAGGCTGGCTATTAAGTAGGCTTGATGTGGGTTCCATATTGGGGATGCAAATTCAAGTTTGCTACGGACGAAAGTTTTGTAGGCTAGGCTGCGAATGGAAGAAGGGGAGAAACTGAGGTTGCGTCTGATAAAGCCGAGTGTTTTAGATGCATCAGCAGCAATCTTCGTGATGTGCTCGGACCAAGTGAGGTTGCTCGTGATATGGATGCCAAGATACCGGTATGATTCGGCTTTAGTAAGGATGGTTGAACTGAGTGAATAAGCGTAGTCGATATTAGTGCGCTTGCGTGATACCTGCATGTATTTGCATTTCGTTACGTTGAGCGTCATTAGCCATGTGGAACACCAGCTTTCAATCCTGTTTAGGTCGCTTTGGAGCAATTCCTGATCATTGTTAGTAGTTATGCGGCGGTACAGGACGCAGTCATCTGCGAAAAGACGAATTGTCGATGAAATGTCGGAAGGAAGATCATTGATGAAGATTAAAAATAGAAGTGGGCCGAGCACCGAGCCCTGAGGCACACCAGAGAAAACTTTTGTTGTGGGAGAATTGTCATTATCGATAGCAGTGAATTGAGAGCGATCAGTTAGGAAGCAGCGAATCCATTTTAATATCAGGGGATCGAGGCATAAGCATGAAAGTTTAGCTAAAAGGCGTTGGTGGGGTACACGATCAAATGCTTTTGAAAAATCAAGGTAAATGACGTCTGTCTGGAATGAAGAATCTAAGTTTAGGTTAAGGTCGGTAGTGAATTCGAATAGTTGGGTTTCGCATGAGTAACCGGATCGGAAGCCGTGCTGATTGGAAAAAAAGAAAGAGTTAGAATCAAGGTGAGATGCGGTTTGTGAATATATAATATGCTCTAATAGTTTGCATGCAATGCAGGTTAAAGAAATTGGACGGTAGTTGGACGGATCATGACGGTTGCCTGCTTTAAAAACTGGTACTACTCGACTTAGCTTCCAGTCGTCCGGAATTAAGCTGGTAGCAATAGATTGATCAAAGATTATTTGCAAAATTTGACTGGAGATTTCCTTGGTGCATTTCAGTATCTTAACTGGTATATTGTCTGGTCCCGGGGCACTTGATACTTTAAGTTTTTCGATGAGGCTTCCAATACCGTTAGCTGTTATAGTAACAGGCGGCATTTGCGAAAATGAAAACTTCGATACAGGAGGAATGTCTGAAGTAGATTCATTGGTGAAAACCGAGGAGAAATAAGAGTTCATTACAGCACTGCGTTCGCCTGATGCGACCACAGAGCCATCCGGGTTAACCAAGGAGATGTGATGCGTAGACCTATTACCTGGCGTAAGGAGATTCCAGAATTTCTTTGGATTGGAGCGCATGATTTCTAGCAAGTCCTGGTGGTAAAATTTCTTTTTTGAGCTTCGTAAAAGTCTCGTGTATTCGCAAAGACACGAGAAATACTTATCCCACCTTGAGACACTGGGAGAATGCTTTGCAAGACGGAAAAGACGTTTTTTTTTCATTAAAAGTTTTCTGAGGGCATTGGAAAACCAAGGTTTGCTGGCATCACCTCGAATGCGTACGAGGGGTACATATAGATGAATAAGTGATATTAATTTTTGTTTGAAGAGCAACCAGTTATCATTGACGGTTCTTGTGGAAGAGGACATACGAAAGTGATGGAAAAACTTGTCTAGCTCAGCAATGATACTTGGAACATCGGCCTTATTATAGTCACGAATGAATTTAACTGAAGGTTGACGAGTAGCGATGGGTATAGATAAGTTAAACAACAAGGTGCAATGATCGCTGAAGCCCGGAATGGATGATAATGACTGGACACATTCAGGATCTGAAACAAGAACAAGGTCGAGGGTATTGTTTAGGCGAGTTGGAGTGTGAACTGTTTGCACAAGGTTAAAGGTAAGAACTAAGTTTAGAAACTCACTCGATTGGCCAGAATGTGCGGATAAGTTGTACCAGTCAATATCAGGAAAGTTGAAATCGCCGCATAGTAAGTAAGTTGCATGGGGATAACGGGTATTAAGGTCGAGTAGTATTGAGTACAGTTCATTAACAAATGAAATGTCGCTGTCTGGAGGACGATAGCATGCAAGCAATATGACTGTGCTAGAAGGAAGCAATAACCTTATCGCAACGATTTCATGATTGCAGATGGGCAAAAGAGGAAAAGAAGGCGTGCTCGATTTTACAAAAACCAAAACACCACCTCCTCTCCGCATCACCCTATCGCGTCTGTGGACCGTGAAAGATCGCGTATCGTGCAGCAGCTCTTCATTCGAGATGTCCGAGGTCAGCCACGATTCAGTAAATATAGCTATATCAGTATCGCTATCGTTTAGGAAGGCTTCAACGGCATCTTTTTTGGGCAGATAGCTGCGGACGTTGGAAAGTAGAACTGCTAAGGTTTGATAACTCGGGGCTGCGTATGTCACTTGTGGTGACTGACGAAGTAGGTGTGGCGGAGGCCGATGAGCGGATGGCAAACGCTATAACTTCACTTCTTGGACAGAATCTGTTTCAGAGTTATAAATAAATTGACGGTCATTCATCAGGAGCTTGTCGAAACGGATCTTAAATGTGGTGCTTCTTCCTTGGGCGTAAGAATAAAGCTTACTTCTGGCCATTCGCACACGTTTTGAGTAATCTTCGCGAATTGCAAAAGAAGTATTTTTTAGCTTCGGTCCTGCCGTTAAAATCCTTGATTTTTCCTTGAAACGGGCCAGTTTGACAACTATTGGGCGATTTTTCTCCTCTTGATAACGCCCTATCCTGTGCGCCCGTTCAATGTCATCAGGGCTGACGGTAAGGCTAAGTTTATCTGAACAAAAAGAAATAATCAGAGACTCAGACTGAGCCCAGGTTTCAGCGCGATCATCCTTAATTCCAAAAAAGATCAAATTGCCGCGGCGAAGGCGATTCTCTGCGTCATCATATTTGTCGGCAAGAACTTTAATTTCCGCAGAAAATTTTTCTACATTCGTTTGTGAAGTGCTAGAAGAATTGGGGTCGATTTGTTGATTCAGCTCGGCAATTTTTTCCAGTGCATCAACGCGAGAAGACAAGCGGCTGACCACACCTTCAATATCAGTTTGTGCAGCACGTATTTTTGCGAGTTCAGCAAGGACTATGGCTTGGGACTGTTCTAAGCGAAACAGTGTCTGCGAAATTGATTCAAGCGATACAGGTTTGTCCTCTTCTGTAGGACCAGGATTTAGTTCAACGTCACCCGAGAGGACAAGCAAGAGGCATACCAGGTGGGCGTTGAGACAAAAGTAACATGACAGGCACATTACTCTACGGTAGAAGTCAAGCAGGTCAGCGGGGCACGACACTGCGACCAAGAAGGGGTTGCTAGTACGGACAGAGTTGGCATGAGGTAGGTAACTAACCTGCGCAAAGAGTGGCGGTTTCATGACCACGTTCGTTGCAGTGGCGTGCCCCGAATGGCCCCGGAACGATAGCTGCATTTGTAGTCGAGGCGTGGCTCCTGTGGTGACGGTGGTGTGTGGTTGCCAGGCAGGCGTTTCGACTGTAGCTGGATGTGGCGGATGGAACGTGTCTTCTGCTGTCTTGGCGATGAACACGGGAAGCTGCGAAGCAGCCTCACCGAGGTGACGGGTGACGGCTATCAAGATAGCCATCGCCTTTACCCTCGCCCATGTAAGGACTTGAAGAAGGCGGATGAGCGGCTCCTTCTCCGCCTTCTCACCAATACATTGCTGTGCCCGGCAGCGCTAAAACATTTTGACCCGTCCTTTAGCGGCAGCTGCCCGCACTGTAGTGCAGTGTCTTCGGACACCTATCACATGGTGTGGACCTGCCCCTCCAACCCGGCCAGGATCGATCCCTTACGGGCTCTGAACACGGCCCGTTCAGACTTGGAACCAGAGGAACACCACAGGGTGCAGTGCTGTCTGCTCTCCTATTCAATCTGGCAATGATGCAGCTGCCGACACAGGCGCTCGATCTGTCCCGTTCTCTTCTATTTTGTGTGCGTGCGTGCGTGTGCGTGTGTGTGTGTGTGCGCGCGCGCGCGCGTGCGTGCGTGTGTGCGCGTGTGTGTGCGTGTGTGTGCGTGCGTGCGGGTGTGCGTGCGGGTGTGCGTGCGGGTGTGTGCGCGCGCGCGCGCGCCTTCAGGAGCCCTGAAGGCATCCCAGTCCGTAACTCGCTGTTGTCTCCGTCAAAAAGGGGTAGGCCCTCCCTCCAGCACAATTTCTATGATCTTGTGTTCGCTGCCTAGTCTTCTGCGTATTACACCAGGTAGCCCCGACTCGCTCACAATCAAGGGTTAGGTCTGGCGAAGTCTCCGCCGAAACACTGTTCCCTTGTCTCGTTCGGAAGGCGGGGTCCGTGAGGAGGACAAGCTTGTGCAACTGCATGTCTTCCCAAAGCTTTCTGTCTTAGATGGAGTCTCTCTTGTAGCCCCATGCCGTATGATGCGCATTGAAGTCACCTAGGACTACCAGCGGGTCTCCTTTAGTCTTTCCACGAGCCCGCATGGATAGACCTCTGATGTCGCTTTGCTTCTTCCTCGGAGAGCTATACATATGTAGCACAAATAGACTGATGCCCTTCTTTTTTCGGGGGATTGTTACTAAGAGCAGGTGATTGAAGGCCCCACTGTCAGTTTCGTGCTTTACTGCTGTGACGTTTCTCTTGACCAGCGTCACCGCTAGCGTGCCGCTTTTACTACCTGCATAAGCTTTATATCCCGAGAGCTTCGCCTTGTTTCCCTTTCCTGTGTTGCTATGATCTCTGGCCGATCTCCGCTGGCTAGGAACTCTTCGAGAACCGCCCTTTTACGGACGAACCCCCTGCAGTTCCACTGCCATATGGTCGTTATACTACGACTAGAGAATGCCATGTTTGTTTTGACGCGTTTCCACCATCTGCCATCTAGTCTCTACCTGCATAAAGCGGTCCTCCCGTCCTTCGATTTTCGCTTCCAAGATCCTGTTTCCTTGAACTATTTGGCCTGTAATCTGTTCCGATAACTGTATTACCATCTACTCATTTCTTGCTTCCTGCTCTTTTATATGCCTTGTCATTTGTTCAGCAACTGCTGCCTCATGATCTCCGTCTGCCTCTGCTGGGCTTCGAAGTTGGCCTCTATCCTACTCACTCTTTCTTCTAATGTCAACTGCGGTGTTTCGTCTACCTTCCGTTTCAAGGACGTAGGTGCGGTTTTACTGGCCCCGTCTGAGACAATAGGTCTCTGATCTCCTAATGAGCCCTCAGGTTTCCTAATATTTGTAAGACTCCCTTCCGTTCTCTCTGTGAGTTCTTCAGCATTTTTGGTGAGCGTTTTAACTAATTTTAATTTCTCTGTCGCGTGCGTCATGAGAGGCTCTGTGTACCCAACCCACCTTGTTTGCATGCCCTCACTATTACCTTGTGAGACATGTATTACTCCACGCACCACCTAGCGTCTCTCCCGCGTACGTCGAACTAAAAGTGCGGATGCGACAATCGGCTCAACGCCCCGCAAAATGTACGCGCAAATTTAAAGTGCCCTAGTGAACAGATAGAGAGAGGGTGTGGTTGATGGTCCTTTGCGATCATAAAAATGAACAAGGGAGGGGAAAACCTCAGGTTGCTTGAGCCAACGTTTCGACAAGGGGACTTGTCTTCGTCTGGGCAAAGCGTTCATCATTGGCAGGGATTAAATAGGGCCTTCGCTCCGAGGAGGAAGGCCCCGGGGGTGGGGAAGGAAAGTGGTGTGAGAGGGGATGCGTGTCAGGAAGGGGAGGGAGGTGAACCTTGATTCGTTAAGCTGCAATAGTGGAAAAACTTATATCCGGGGGGTGTGTAATGAACAAAGGCTTTGAAGGGGCTGCGACGGGGGGAGGCGCTGTAGGACCTGAAAAACTCAGATAAGAGGAATAGTCAGCGTGGTACAGGGAAATGAGAAGAAGGCAAACAACATAGGCTGGCACTGGAAGGCGGGGCATTTCCAAGGAAGGACAAGGCAGGGGGGGGGGGGGGGGGGGGGGGGGTATGGCTCGAGTTCAGAGAAAGCCAAAAAGGTGGGGCGGAGGGGGTAACAGGAATGTCATGGTTTCCGAGAACTGATAGTAGGGGTGTAGGAGGAAAAAAAAAAGGGGGGGGGGGGGGGGGTGAGTCACAGGGAGACGGTGAGAAGGCCGGAAATGTAGTGGAAGATATGACGTGGGAAGGGTGCAAAGAGCGATAGTATCCTCGGAAGTACTTGTATTTGGCCGTGTTGGTTCATAACTTTTCAGGAGGACACAGGGGCGCAACAAAAGACCCAGACATAGAAGCAGATAGGGACAAGCCCTTGTCCCTGTCTACCTCCACGCCCGTGCCCCCCATCCCGCCCCTGTGTCCTCCTGAAAAGATAATATACTTATGCGAGGTTCTAGGAAATGGTCTGAGCACGTGCAAGACATTTGTTAATTTAAAATTATGCTAACCCTGGAATGTACCTGAGAGATTCCAGGTTTCCTCTAGACATGTTAATCCCTGTTGGTTGCAGTGTTTTAAATTTGTGGATTAGGAATGCTTCTCTGTATTTTCTGTCCCTAGTCGATTTGAAGCCTGACTGAAGAATGAACAATTTGAGTTCGTCGAATTTGTGATGGCGTTGATTAAAATGGGTCGACACTGCCTTCTGTTCATTCCGTGTTGTGTCAGCCCGGTGCCCGTTTAATCTGGCACTCATTGTTTGCCCGGTTTCCCCGATATATTGTTTCTGGCAGAAGGAGCACTGGAGCATGTAGATAATATTGGACGATGTGCAGTCAAAACTAGTCTTTATATCGAAACTGAAATCGTTTGCCGTACTTTTAACCGTAGTGTCCCTTTGTAAATGTTTGCATGTCTTGCATCTAGGTCGAGAGCATGAAGTTACTGTCGGTGGTGGTTTCTTACCGAGCCTAACATGCACCAGGATGTCCTTCAGGTTTGTGTTGCGTCTGTATGTTACCCTTGGTGCGTCGGGAAATATTTTCTTGAGACGGTCGTTACCAGTTAAAATGGGGTGGTATTTCCGCAGGATATTTTTTATGTTTGGAAGCGCGTTTGAGTATTTCGTTATAAGTGCAGGAGGTCGTTGACTGTTAGCTTTCGTTCGTTTTTTAAGAACTACATCTCGTTTCAAAGTGGTTGCTCGTTGGAACGCATTATTGAGGGTTGTCTGTGGATGGTTTCTGGTGATTAGTGTGTTTTTTAGCGAGTGTAGGTGTTTCAGGTAGTCGTCGTCGTCGCTACATATTCTTCTTAGTCTCGTTGCCTGTCCTACGAATATACCTTGTTTACAGTGTCTTGGATGATGGCTAGTGAAATGTAAGTATTGTTGTCGGTCAGTGGGCTTCCTGTAAAGTGTGGTTTTGAGCTTGCTATTTTCTAAACGGACAGTGGTGTCAAGGAAATTGACTTGCGTTTTCGAGGAGTTGAAGGTGAATTTAATGCTAGAGTGGCATGAATTGAAATGTGTGACGAATATCTTTAGGGTCTCAGCCCCATGCTCCCATATCATGAAAATGTCGTCTATGTAACGCAGGTATATAAGTGGTTTTTTTAGAAATGAATTTAGAAGTTGAGATTCTAGTAGCCCCATAAAAATGTTCGCGTAAGTGGGTGCGAAGGGAGTGCCCATGCTTGTTCCAAATACTTGAAGGTAGTAAGAAGAATCGAATTCAAAGTAGTTGAGTGTTAGTACCAATTCAAGTAGCGTGAGGTACACTTCAGTTTCGTGCGGGTGAGGACTTTGAGTTAGAATTTTGGAGAGTGCGTCGATACCTTAATTTATGGGAATATTTGTGTACAAAGCGGCGACGTCAAGTGTGACAAGTATGCTATCTGCTGGGATAATGGAAGCCTGATTCAGAGACTCTATTATGCGGAGAAAGTGCGGTGTATCCTCGACAAAGGAAGGGAGGTGGGTAGGAATATCTGCAAGATAGTTGTTCAGGAAAATTGATAAGTTCTCTGTGGGCGTGTTATTGTTTGAAACGATAGGTCTGCCGGGGATATCTGCGGTAAACAAGTCTTCTGCGGAAACCTTATGGATTTTGGGAAGTAGGTAAAAGCGTCCTGCCTGTTTGTTTAGCGGATTTAAGAAGTGGTAGTCGGACTGCGTGATTAGTTCCCGTGATAATAAGTTTGCCAGTTTGTTCAGAATCAATTTGCAGAACTCTGAAGTGGGATCTGAATCTAATTTCCTATAATGACAAGGGTTGTTGAGTTGCCTAAAAGCTTCTTTTTTGTATTTTTCGGCCGGCAGGATAACTATGCTACCTCCTTTGTCTGCAGGCTTAATGACTATATCGGTTCTAGAAGCTAAGTGGTTCAGAGTAGCCTGTTCTGTTGGGGTGACGTTTCTGCGTTTTCGAGCTTGCTTTGTTTGGTCTATAATTTCTTTCGAGACAGATTTAATGTACAAGTCTAATTCGGGACTCTGCTGCGCTTCCGGCGTCCATGTGCTTTCGGCTTTAAGAGGGATGGGATTAAGGCTGGTTACTTCAGTAGGGTGAGCACGTGTTGACCACGTGTTACAGGAAAGAGCTAGGTTAGTAATCGGGGTGTTCGTCTTTTCGGCAAAGAATTCCTTAATTCGCAATCTTCGCGCAAATTCTGTGATATCTCTGTGAAGTTCATACTCGTTAAAATTATTGTTAGTTAGACAAAATGTAAGGCCATGCTTCAGAATCCGTTTGTCGCTATCACTTAAGGATTTGGAAATATCGACAATGTTGCTGTCAGTGTCCTGCGGCGAAAAGGCGTATCTTTTGTCTGTATCGAAATTGGCGGGCGGTTGTTAAACTGTCCAGATGTATTCGTATCTAGCGGAAATTTATCTCTAATTTGTTTACGCTGTTGTTTATCGTGCAGCTTTCGTTCCTTTCTGGCTACAAAATCTGCTAGTGCCTGGCTTTCGTCCGAATTTAGTTCTATCTTACTAAGTTGATCATCGAGGGAATTTAACTGCTCTTGACAATGTTCTTTTAAAATAGCTATGAATGAAAGGGATGCGTCCTTTGAAACCTTTTCCCATCGAGCGATGAGTTCAGGCCTGAGCGCACCGAGGGAGCACCTAACATTAACTCGAAGTCCTTTGGGTATTGTCCTGTGCTGCGAGTAGGATTTGTAAGTGTGTAGGTGGAATCGGTAGTTAGTTTGTTTAGTGGCTAGTTTTCTGGCGACCAGGAAAATTCGTCTTTTGGGTTCGGGGCGATTGGTGTTGCCAGATGTAAGTCATCTGTGCTTACGCCGAGTGGACCTCCTGACGGGTGTTGTGTGTTTGGGGCTGGTATCGGTTTCGAGGTCTGCATCGGTGACAGTCTGGGTGCTAGTGTGCGTCACTAAACGCGTAGGTGTCTGTTGCCGCTTTCGTACGCCGCTTTCGTCTCCACGTGAATTCCGGCCTGCTGGACGAGTGAAAAACGCGGGCGGAAGTTTGAAGCCTTCGCGTGTTTGGTTTGACCGCGCTCAATCAGTGAGTGAGTGAGTGAGTGAGTGAGTGAGTGAGTGAGGTGAGTGAGGTGAGTGAGGTGAGTGAGGTGAGTGAGGTGAGTGAGTGAGTGAGTGAGTGAGTGAGTGAGTGAGTGAGTGAGTGAGTGAGTGAGTGAGTGAGTGAGTGAGTGAGTGAGTGAGTGATTGAGTGAGCGAGTGAGTGAGTGAGTGAGTGAGAGAGAGAGTGAGTGAGTGAGAGAGTGAGAGAGTGAGTGAGAGTAAGTGAATGAGGAAGAAAGTTTATTACCATAATTGGAATTAGTGAGGCATAGTGGGGCGGCGTGCCCCCAGGGGGGGCGACTACCTCGGCCCATGACGTGGGAGCCACTTGAAGCTATCTGTCAGTGATACCCAGCAGTCCATTCCATCTCTCTTCAGTGGGGGGAAGGGGGGGGGGGAGGTCAGTTGTTTCGCGCACCCCCATGCGCTCGCTCTGGCCGCCTGTCGACGACGACCCGCTATGTTTTTGGGCCAGCGGTCTCCGCCGGAGTCGTCGGGAAATCATCCCATGCGGTTCGGCCTTTAGACGGCTTCGCACAGAGCGACCAACTGGGAGAAGCCACTGCGTTTTGTCGAACTTTCTCGTCTCGCTTGATGAGCGTCGCGGCCGCATGTCCTCGCTTGTCGCTCCATGCACGCGACGAAGGCTTCGCTTTAATGTCGAAAAAAAAAAGAAAACCTGGCGCAGTGAAATCCGAAGCCATCGTACCGCACACTTGTGCAGTTTGCATCTCCAAAATGAGCTGGGTGAACGAAGATTACTGGGTCGTTTTCATTTTTGAATAGTGCCTACTTCTTCGGAACGTGAGGTCCCGTTCAAAACGCGACGGGCACACGTAGGCATATAAATCACGAATGAAAAAAAAATGTGAATGCAGTGCAACTGACAGCAACGTTGTGCTGTGCTCGGCTAGCGCTGACTTAATCACTGGAGCCACCATATGGGCGATGTACAATCAGAACGCGAAACGCACTTCAACACAAGTGAAGAGTAAAGTTTTTTCAAGACATGATCGCGATCAAATGAACGAGGATGGCATTTCACCGCTCCTGCGTATAGTACAGTGCTAGCTTTAACGACACGTTTCTAAAGCTTCTGACAGATCACTGTGATATCAGGAGTGGGCCGCAGCTACCTCGGGCCCCTCTTCGTTGTTTTCTTTTTGCGCTAAATAAACAAGAATGACTAAACGATTGCGCAGAAAGCGAGCACAGAATCGCGTCGTCCACGCAACGCCAGGCTTGAATGCACCCACAGCGCGCATATTGAAGTGTGCCAAAGAGGAGACAACGCTACGGACCGAATGCACGCGAAACGCTCATTGCACAACGCGACGGGGAGTAAGAGAAGAGCAGAGTGCCTTCGAAGCAAGCGGACCCAACGCACGAATGAGTCTCCCGACAGACCTGTTGGGGGCTCGATCATTACTAACAGCTGAAGACAGTTTCCCGATCCGCCCTTTCCTCGGTGTCGACCGGTAGGGAAGGCGCAGCGTTTCTCGCGCGCTTGAGAAGACGCAGATTCATTGGAAAAGTTATTCTAATTTTCAAATCTGGTGACCGAAAGGACGTTGCTAACTATCGCCCAATATCGCTCACGAGTATATCTTGCAAACTTCTCGAACACATCATGGCATCTAAGACGGCATTACATTTAGAAGGCAACGGTTTCTTTTCAAAACAACACGGGTTCAGAAAAGTGTTATTATGTGAAATCTCGAAATTACTAATGAGCTGCTTCACGGTATGGACGAAAATCTTCAAATCGACTGTATATTCCTCTACTGTGCTAAAGCCTTCGACCGCGTTCCACACTGTCGTTAGTAGCGAAACTCTTATCCTTGCGCCTCGATTCATTAAGAATTTCTTGGATAAGAAACTTTTTTAGCATTTCGTAAACAATTCACTTCTATTGATAACCATTCATCCCCTTTAATTTATGTAACATCAGGCGTTCCGCAAGGTAGTGTAATAGGCTCGTTACTGTTTCTGATTTACATCAAAGACATCCCGTTAGGCATTACCTCAACACTAAGAATGTTTGCGGACGATTGCGTTATTTGTCGCAAAATACGCTCCTTTAATGATAACATCGCTCTTCAAGAAGATCTACACCACATTAATAACTGGTGCGCATCATGGCAAATGTCCCTTAACACTGATAAATGCCAGTAAACGACATTTAGCCGTAAACGGTCTAATTACCGTTTCACTTACTCACTTAACAACACTCCAGTCACTCTTGCGTCGTCATACAAATACCTTGGCATCCACTTTTTACCTAATCTCTCATGGGAACTCACATACAAAAATTTACTTTCAAAGCTAGCCGTACATTAGGTTTTCTAAAACGTAACCTCAGAGGTGCACCTTCTTCCACACGGCAGCTGGCATATCAGACATTTGTCCGCCCTTAACTTGAATACGCATCTTCCATTTGGTCACCCCACCAACAGTACTTAATTCATTCCCTAGAGTGCGTTCAAAATCGTGCCGCTTGCTTCATTGCTCGCAACTATTGCCGACATTCCAGTATAACAAACATTAAGGCTTCACTATCCCTTCCATCCTTAGAATCTCGCAGAACACTAGCACTTATCTGCCTCTTGCATAAAATTGTTTACAGCCATCATTCCTTCACACTACCTCTTACGAAACCGGCCCGCACATCTCACCGATTGTATAATCACCTCAGTTTTAAACGCCTTTCGGGAAGGACCAGTGCATTCAACTCATCAGCCCTGCCCCGTGCAATCATTTATTTGATTAGTCTTCCTGACAACATTGTTCAAATCTCAGATTATGTTATTCTCAAAGAACAAATAAGCAGCGTTTTGTTCTTTCTGAAGTGTGTTCTGTAGTGTGTTTTTCAATTTAGTTCTATTTTCCGGTTGGTTGCTTGCTATTGTATAACGGTGTTCAAATAACCATCTTCTAACTGCTTCTTTTTCGCCCCCCAGTTATGTAACCCCCCTCACATAATACTCCACTCGGAGCCCCTGAGGTATTTGAATAAATAAATAAATAATTTTCTCATGGTTTCCGTATGCCCATACAGATTTCTGGACTCGCCCCAGTACCGCTGGGGAGCGACGTCGCTTTAAGTACTTGTACCGAGGCGTTAAAAAACAGGACGTGTCATTTCTTCTAGAAAGCGCTATTCGTAGCACAAGCAGTATTCACTACGCAAGTGAAAAAAAAAATGCGTATGCCATTTCGCAATTCGCTAACTGCGCAGGCTGTGATACAGATACTAGACTTCACAGATCCGTTTTAGTTTTTAGCCACCGTTATCATACTCTCACTGCATAGATATGCGAATATAGCATGTCCTTGCTTGTGGTCCTTCGGTGCACTGTGAGGACCACTTCTTTTACCATCCAACTGAGAAGGTAAGCCTCTTATTGGCCTCTCAGTGAGATCGGGACAGCGAGAATAGCGCCGCCCTGTAGAGCACCGCAGCCACGTCCAGGGCAGATGAATGCCCGCGGAGAGGAAGCTCTTCAATGCCGACAGCCGGCGATGACGTCTTGAAAATAACGCTCCCTCGAAGCGGCCTAATGACTCGCAAAAAAACTCTCGGGCAACCGCAAGGCCTCCGCGAGTTCACCTTTCGCGGCTTCCGTGCATGTGGCCCGCAATCTGTCGTGCAGCTCAGAGCAGCGAAGGAAAGACGAACGAAACCTCGCAAGGCAGTCAAACGAGGAGGCCATGCAAAGCCCATGTCCGATTCAACCGCGCCTCCGCTTTGTGTCTCTGCGGGGAAGCCGTTTCGGAGCACGCTAATCACGTGCTCGTCTCGGCTTGCTCACGACGTTCGGCGCAGGATGTGGTATTATTCGTCTCTCGTTTACTTCTTCAAGTCAAAACTTAGTGAAGGCCTGCTGCCGATTGCCAGGTCGCTTGACGAACTGAAAGAATCGCCAGGTTTCTGATGAGATACTGCGTGCACGCAACTCGCAACCTATGATTGTTCCCTTCGTATTTTCGCATGCGACCTTATGCGGGAGGCGTGTATAAAAAACATACTACTGGCTGCGAGGCGAGCAAGCGCAGAACACGCTACGAAGGCTCGTTGGTTCGAACTGATTAGGAGTGGCCCTAGTGAATGCGCTGTGGTCCTTGACTTCGCGAAGTGTGTTTGTGTACTGATGCGTACATGAGCAATTATAAGTATGCGAATTTTGAAACGGGACCTAATAACAATCGCGTTCTACTCTAAAAAACATTTCAGTTCAGTGTCATGAGCTGTGGCTAAGCAGCACCATCTATGTTGTAGAGACGAAAGTAAATGCGAATAGCTTGCGCTGAGGTACGAATAATTTCAGCATCCTAGGGTTCTTTGACGTGAAGTGACATCGCACAGGGGTTGTGGATATGAGTTCGGAGGACTGTCACGCGAAACATTTGAAGACGTAAACTGTCCGAACCTGTAGCCCGGTGACAACACGACGGTAGGGTGGGCTATACAGGACGTAGTTAAGGGCAGTGCTGGTTTCGCACGCCTCCCCTTCAGCACTTCATACCTGACCACGTTTTCTCGGTAGAGGCTGGTGCGTATTTTGGCACACAGAGTAGAAGCCCGGTGATGGTGTATGAGTTTGGACACCGATTCGAAGCCGCGGACTGAGTGAAAAGCTTTTCGTTCTCTCAGGCCCGGATTCTAAAACGCTCCTTACCTTACTAAGGGAGCCTCACACACCGTAAGGCGACCTGATGTCAATTCTGAAACGTCCCTTACTAAGGAGCCCCAAGTTAGGGGATCCTGCTTCTCCACGATAAGGGAGCTGGCATGCTACCTTCATGCTTCCAAACCCCGCTCCTCTAACTGAAGGCAAGATTCTCTGCAATACTCTGCACGCGGTACGCTCTTTTGCGCACGTCGTGCAGCTCGCCCGTGCGCAGCGCGGGCTAGCGCCGTATGAGCGGCGTGTTTTTTTAAAGCATGAAATGCTTTTAGCTCCCGTTGTCGGCAGTGTGGTGACGTCACGCCGAGACCGAGAGCCAACATCCGGGAACTGAATTCCACTCATCCGGGCACTGAAAAGAGAGCATCCGGGCACCGTACGAGATTTAACGAGACTCTCTGAGAGGGCCGCTTAGAGCAAGAGGGGAGCTCCAGGGCGAGAAGGGCTGTAGGCGGAAAAACTGCTTGCGCGCCGTCCCCAAGGATGGCACTGCGATCGCGCACTCACGCATGTAAAAGACCGGCCGCTGGGCCTTCAGCTCATGACGTTTCCCCCTTTGGCGGGCAGATGCATACACGCTCGCGGAGTATTCGAACGCGCTGCATATACATTATTCTCAGGCCTGCGTCTCGTCGTGTCCGCGTACGCTTCTGCATCGTCCTGCATTTCAATGCCGTCATCGTCACAGCTGCTTAAGCCGAGCAATGGAGCCTGACAGAAACCGGATACAGCTGACGAGGCAGGGCAGACACTCACAGGAAACGATTGCGTCCACATGGACCAGTGCACAGTATGTGTGGTGTGTTGCGGTGTGGTGTGGTGGGTTGAACGCAAGACCCATTTCAAGATTTTGACTAGTAATATCTACAACCAATGTGTTATGCTCGTAAACATTTCATGCTTACTCTACTCTCGGTTACGGGAGAGGCAGAGATTTTTTTTTTCTGATTGCTGCCTGTCAACTGTGTGTGCGCGTCGAGACGCCGTTCTTCAGCTTTCCCGAACACGGTGTTCCCGAGTTCATCCAGGCACTACAACCCTGTGCCACAGGAAACAGGGAGTAATGCAGGTAATTCCGTTCGTCACCCAGAACGGCAGCTTTGAAAGTTACGTCAGGTTCTTGCGCCGCGCATGTGAACTTTTGCGCGGCCGTGTGTACGAGCTGCGGCGGTTGCCGCGACAACGGCGTCTGGCCGACGGGCTCTACCCACTGGAGCACTACAAAGACTAGGAATTTTGGCCCGATGTCGCTTTTCCAAACAAGCTGTGTGCTGGCTATTCTGCAAGAGATGCAGATACATGTGACTGCAGACAATAGAGGATCTCCGCTACCGCCGCACTGACGCTCCTCATCACGCTCTGGTTTTACTGAAGTGGCGTGATGCAGACTGTGGTGGGAGACTTGGTGAACATTTCTCAGCCTGCTGCAAGTAGTAGCATTTGGGTAGTGACGTAAATGATCTGAGTGCGTCTCTTTCCGAAGTACGTCCGCCTGCCGAGTGCTTCTGAAGCAAAGCCGACGATGACAAGGTTTTACCGCATCGGGGGTTTCCCCGGCGTTACTGGGTGCATTGACTGTAAAGTGTACGCTAAAGGGTACAGGAGCAGGAAACGTTTCTTCTCGACAAATGTGCAGGTAAGTAACATTTGCTCTTCGATATTTGACATCTAGTATAACTTTTGTCGTTGCCAAGAAATGCGTCTCTAGAAAAGTGCCTGTTGGTATGTGACGGGTTGCGGCAGTGTTCAACGGTACACATTACTCAAGGATGTGCATGTCGTGTTATGCGCGGTAGCGTGTCTTGCCATTCCACAGCAGGCAAAAGTGCCAAGCAGTATTCAAATGGGAATCTATGGAAGGGCGTGTAGCTGTCTGGCTTTGACAGCCTATTCCTTTTCACGCGAGAGATCACACGCAGCACACGGATGCATGCACAGAACAGCACACAAAAAAATCTCTGCCTCTCCCGTAACCGAGAGAAGAGTAAGCATGAAATGTTTACGGGCATAAGACATTGGTTGTAGATGGTACTAGTCAAAATCTTGAAATGGGTCTTGTGTTCAACACACCACACATACTGCGCACTGGTCCATGTGGACGCAATCGTTTCCTGTGAGTGTCCGCCCTGCCTCGTCAGCTGTATCCGGTTTCTGTCAGGCTCCATTGCTCGGCTTAAGCAGCTGTGACGATGGCGGCATTAAAATGCGGGACGATGCAGAAGCGTACGCAGACACGACGAGACGCAGGCCTGAGAATAATGTATATGCAACGTGTTCGAATACTCCGCGAGCGGGTATGCATATACCCGCCAAAGGGGGAAACGTCATGAGCTGAAGGCCCAGCGGCGGGTCTTTTACATGCGTGAGTGTGGGACCGCAGTGCCATCCTTGGGGACGGCGCGGAAGCAGTTTTTCCGCCCAAAGCCCTTCTAGCAATGGAGCTCCCCTCTTGCTCTAAGCGGGCCTTCTCTTAGAGAGTCTCGTTAAATCTCGTACGGTGCCCGGATGCTCTCGTTTCAGTGCCCGGATGAGTGGAATTCAGTGCCCGGATGTTGGCTCTCGGTCTCGGCGTGACGTCACCACAGTGCCGACAACGGGAGCTAAAAGCGTTTCATGCTTAAAATGCAGTGAGCCTGGTGTAGGTTCACCTTTGCAGAGTAGTTTACAAGGCAACAGGGCAACGCACTCCGCCGGCTTAACGTAATGTGGCTACTAATAGGCCGCAGTCTCCGCTGGTTTTAAGGAAAGGAAAGGCGAATAAAAACATCGGTGGCGCTTTGGGGTACGGGGCGGTAGTGTCCACACACACACACGTTCCGCAGCTCTTGCTCCTCCAGCTTGTTGTTGTTGCGAGTGAAGGAAGGGTGATAAGGAAAGTGCACGAGCCTGCCCGCTGGCTCGAGCTGAGCCTCATTCACTGCCACGACGCAGACAGAGAAGAGTAGAAAGATGTGAGAGATTGAAAGAACAGACGCGTCGCAACAACCGCGTCCGCTGAAGCAACGACGCCGCCTTTAAAAGAGTGAGAAAGTCTTCTGCTACGACTGCTTTCGGTTCCAAATTCTTCCCCTTCCTTGCTTGCTTCGCGGTAGTCGCTGTGTTAATATCGCTTCTTACACTAATTTATTAATGCGAAATGTGAAAGCATTAAAGAACAGACTCGCGTCGCAACACCCGCGCCCGCTGAAGCGACGAGGCCGGCTGTAACAGACACCCCAGTGACCCCCACACCTCCCCTTGCTTCATACCGGCCCAGGACGCCTTTTTCGCTAGCGACCCATCTAGTGCTATCTTACTAAAATGAGTAATATCAGTAAACCGCAGCGACATCATGTAAATAATGCAAATTGCAATGGCATCATGTAAATAATGACGTCACAAAACGGCATCATTTGGGGTTACGCGGAATCACTTGGGGACACCCGGAACCGATGAGCGCGCGCTCTTGCTTGTATTCCTCTGATCTTTGGGGCATCCGCGTCGCGGAACCAAAGCCGAAAACACGACAGCGGTGGAGGCGAAGCGTGCTGCTGCTGCTCAACGGAAGTGACGCTCTTGTCAGGTACACGAGCGTGACCTAGCAGCAAAGCGTCAATCTCGACAGTGCGATCCCACACCGAATGGGAAGGAAGCTGAGCCTATGGCTGTGCAGTAAATAATCCCTTATTAATGTGAGGGCATTATATGGCTCTGTCGCGTCAGCAGAAAGTGTCCGCAGTTTTGTCCGCATGATTACGTCGTTCTCTTAAGATGAATGTATGAAAGTGTGATGGGGACAGATAGTGTGTGATTAAATGAGGACGTGCGAAAAATTTCGTTGATGAGGTGTAATTAGTTAATTAACTAAATGCGAAAAATACACTTACACGTCAAAATAGCCACGGACGTTGATATAGTGCATGGGCGTCAGGACAGCCATGTAGTATGTCGACGTTTTGCTTTCGCATTGCTCCATTGCATGTGGCCGCAGTGATCTCAAAGTTCTTGAAAACCTACTCCACCTTGGCAAATTCTCCTAAGCACAAGACCAACACTGATGAGCGTGCGCGACGGAAGCGCCAGGCAGACCCGCAGCTCTGACGGCGCAGTTCTGAAGCAAGGACTCCACTGAAGCCACACGCGCGAAACAAGAGGCGAGACGTGCGAATGAGTTCATCATCATCATCATCATCAGCCTGACTACACCCACTGCAGGGCAAAGGCCTCTCCCATGACTCTCCAATTAGCCCTGTCTTTCGCCAGTTGCGGCCACTGTATCCCCGCAAACGTCTTAATCTCATCCGCCCACGTAACTTTCTGCCGTCCCCTGCTACGTTTGCCTTTTTTTGGAATCCACTCCGTTACCCTTAATGGCCAGTGGTTACCTTGCCTTCGCATTACATGCCCTGCCCAAGCCCATTTCTTCCTCTTGATTTCAAATAGGAGATCATTAACCTGCGTTTGTTCCCTCACCCACTTTTCCATAGCTGCGAACAGCAGTTCGCAGTTGGTAGCGAGGTGTTGGAAGTAGTAAGAGAATATGTCTACTTAGGGCAGGTAGTGACCGCAGATCCGGATCATGAGAGGGAAATAACTAGAAGAATAAGAATGGGGTGGAGCGCATATGGCAGGTTCTCTCAGATATCATGAACGGCAGTTTACCAATATCCCTCAAGAGAAAAGTATACCACAGCTGTATGTTACCGGTACTCACCTACGGGGCAGAAACGTGGAGGCTAACAAAGAGGGTTCAGCTTAAGTTAAGAAGAACTCAGCGAGCGAATGAGTTGCTGTTACGTCAATTTCGTATGCTAAATGTGCACCGACGGGTTGCCTAGGCGTTGCTGTGAGTTTTCTCCTGCGCAGCCAGACCCGCCATTATGTTCTGCTAACAACGCTGTACTACATACTCGAGCCTTTGCAGACATCGCCCAATACGAAGGAAAAGCTGCTTCTCCCGCCAGGGCGTATAGGGGCTGGTATGCGGATGATCAGGCCGTCCTTCGGTCGGGCCGCTTTTCCGGCCTGCGGGTGGGTCGTGGCTCTTCGCCTTCGGGCCTGTAAGGAACTGCTGGCACACGAAACGCCCACTCATTTGAAATAGTTCGTTCCTCACGCACACGGACCCTCTGATCATAAAATTGCAAAGGACCCAAGCGCGGCGAAGCACCAAAAACATCTCCACGGCACTGCTCCCCCAAGGCTCCGGCTACTGTCCAACGCGCTTCGAGAGCTCGTAGGAGCTCCGCTAAAGAAACAATTTGGCGAGCTCCCTGCTAATTAGCCCTTGTTTCACAGCCTAATGTTGCCCCCCCCCCCCATGGTTCTTCGTTAAATAAGGCGTGAGCCCAGTGCGGTCCTCGACTGTCAGTTGTCTCCACACCTCCCCCCTCTTTTTGCCTGTTTGCCCTATCTCTATAATTCTGAGCCTAAATTAACAGCCCTCCGGCCGGGTACAGGCTTGCCTTGATTAGCTCCACGAAGAGCAACGTAGTACGACATAAATTTCAAGTGGAACAAAGCGCCAGCAAAGTCGTTTCTAGAGAAAAAAAAAAGCAATTCCTCCGAAATCTCTCCCGTTGCACTGAGACTAATACTTATCCTTTTGAATGTTTTTTTTCCTCTGCTCGCTTTATTTATTAACCGCCACTCACGTGTTTTCAATTTATAACCACGTAAAACGAATTTCTACGTTTGTTCATGTGCTGTGGATAACCTTTTGCTAATCCCACACACGTGTATATATCTCAAAGCCGGCTGAAAAAGAATTAGGGGCGAAACTGAAATCTAACTCCTGAAGTTTACAATCGCTAATTACTCCAGCTGATCTGGCACAGGGCAGCTGCACTGGTGTCCCACTCCGGGCCGTCCTTCCCTTTTATTTGCCGCGCTCTGCTTCATTCCCAGAAACCTGTCTCTGCCCTTTACAGTGTTAGTCTGTCTTCTGCTGTGTCTGTATTTCCAGTTTTTTTTCCCAGCACGGCAACTCTAAAAATAGAGTTTCCTTTCAAACATGTCGTTTCGAAAAAAAAACGGCATGGTAAACACACAAGCAATTATCGAGAGGCCCGTAACTATGGTATCTGAACAGAAGGGTAAACAACACTGTGCGTCTATAAAGCCGACCTTCAATATATTATACCATGTGACCCTAGTCATATGTTATCTTTATCCTCATGTCCCTACATTTCTCTTAAAAAGAAGCTTACAAAAGTATATTCATTATATTTCCTTTTCAGTCTTAAGATAAATTATGAATATCAATCGGAATCATCATTAAAATGCTTTATTTAGGAAAAAAAAACATTAGTTTCATAGAAGCACAGGGGACTCAAGAATGAAATGCATAAAAACATCTATACCTAAGGTAAGATTACATGGGGCAAACAATACTGCCGTACTCGCTGAAGCATTTTCGAACGTCGACATTACTTGGAACCGGCTTTCATTCATTGGTCAGTGCACCAGTTGCCACGCGGAGTGAATAATTTATATGAATTCAAGTTCAATAGCTTATGATGTAATTGACGCGAAACTTTGTTTTTATTTCATGTTCTTCGTTTACTACCTCCAGCACACGGGCTTATCCCTTTGTAGACGCGACAGGGTGCTGTGGAACTGTTGTTATCGGGTGCGGCAGCTTTTTTGGAATGGTCGAGACTGTTGCCAGTGTTTTCTCTCTCAATGAGCGCGGCCGAGAGTGGCACGCATTCTGTTCTCGACACCTGTCGTGTGCGTTTGCTGCCAACGCTGCCCTGTTTTGTGCATGCGCATGTACAGTTTCGCCTCGTAAACTGGTTGAGTACATCGCCAAACTGATCGTACGTCGTCTACTATAGCACCTGTTGTCCCCGCCACTTAACAGCTCCAGCGTTTAGTCAATTGCGCACAGAAGCCTCCGCTTCGCGTCGAGACCATCAAATCCAAGAAACTCGCCAGAATCGTCACTGCCACCCTCAATCATCTAACTGAACACTTCGTACTACGCGACGTTTCTCTGGTAGCTTAAAAGAGATTGTCTAGAAACTCCAATTTTAGGCAATGCTCTGCTAGAAATTCCCACAGCGGGGAGCTGTGCAGTCATTTTTGCTCTGTTCAGTTTTTATTTCACAAGCGCATTGCACGAACACGAATGGTGCATCCTTCGTCCTCTTTGGTAATTCAATGTTTTGAATTATAAAATTTGAATAATGTGAACAAAGGCAAATAGGAAGTTACAACAAATTACAATCGTTGCCTTCTTATCTTCAATACTTCTAAACAACAGATGGTCAATAAAGGCACATTTGCTGTCTGATACTAAAATAATTGCCTGGAGTCACGTATCCAGCCCTCAAACAAGGCAGTTATTGCATGATTAGAAGATACTATGGGACTTTTTCCTGCGAGCATACCCATGTCGCATTTCTAATGGTCGCCGTAAAGGAGTCACCTTTCGCCGCCTTACAACGGAACCCACTCAAAACCGTCGTTAAAATCGCAAAAGAAGCGTCCGACAAAGGACCGCCTCCAGGACTCTGCAGTACAACCACCCGGTACAAGTCTGCGAAATTTACCTGCACACGAAGCCCACAACCACCAAAGACAGACGGGAAGTTATATATGCGTGAAGTGGTCCTGCGTCGACTGCTGCCGTTCTGTTCGCAGCCTCAAGAGCGTCTGCAAGGAAGTGCAGCAGGCGCTCGACATCGACGGCCGCAACACAGGCCACCAACTATGCCCCGTGATACTTACTTCGGGTCCTCGCCAAGCCCCCCCCAAAAAAAGGGAAGCACTTGTGTTAGCGACTCTTGGGTATCCCTCCGTCGAAATGAAGTATCCTTCCTTGACAGTTTTTTGTGACGTCATGTACTGAGCGAATTTTCAGCCCTGCATATCTAGCGGCTGTCTGTTATTTGTTTAGGTGTGTTGTTGTTTTTGTTATTGGTTATGTCTTTTCATTTTTTTTTTGTTTTTCGGGTTCCGACTGCTTTTGCTTCAAGTGTTTGACTCTGCTTTTGCTACGATTGTCATTTGTTTTTTACTTTTATTTTTAGTATTTCATTTCTGACTGCTTTTGCTTCTCATGTATGACTGCTTTTGCTAAGAGATGGCTATCTCTAATTTCTTTTATCAGAATCTGTTAGTTTATCTGCAGGGGTTAAAGGTTTGTCTGTTTTCCTGACGTTGCTGCTTCTTTGCCACGGCTTGGGTTCAGAGCGATAATGCGATGAGTCTCATGCTTGAGTTGTATGTTTAAATATGCCACCTTTCCGTGTAATAAACAGTTGGTAGTAAAAAAGGGCGCATGTGGTGTCCCTTTCTTGTTAGTGGGCTTGCTGCGCCAGCGTTCATTTCATCATGCACCAAATCGCCCCCAGGCCGTTATTCTGAAGCCAAGAAGGAAGAATACATCGTACTTATAAAGGTACGGCTCAACGGCCAGGAATCGTATCCCATAAGGCGTCAAAGGTCAGTCTTTATTTCTTGTCCGCTGGAGCACGTCCCAAAAGAGCAGCGCATCCCAGCAACCAATAGAGACGTGTTCTGTTGACTCTGGTTTGTAACACAACATGCAGTAAGCTCCCTATGGCACAAGAAATCCCTTCTCCTCCATGAATGTTTTAACCGGCAAAGTACCAGTGTGCAACCCGAAGAAAAATATCTTCACACCTGCCGGCACCGCCATTTTCCATAGTATTTTTAAAGTATTTCCTTCTTGGCCTCCACTACACAAAGATCGGTACATTAGCTCGGGTAAGACACTGTCAAAGAAATCTTTGAGCAGTTGCTTACGCGTGACATTTGGAAGGCATTCCGAACTGAAGCGAACATTCAGAAACCAGAAAGCAAAGACCACTCTTTCCGAAAATAGACTTGCACTATACCGCAACCCGTTGACACTGGAAATAACATAAATTGGCAAGGCCAAAGAAAGCCTCCCTTGAATAAATGTCCGCAGGAAAGGGTCTCGTTTGATCCCGAAAAAACATAATAATAATAATAATAATAATAATAATAATAATAATAATAATAATAATAATAATAATAATAATAATAATAATAATAATAATAATAATAATAATAATAATAATACCTCTCCATTAGATTATAAATCTACCTTTGTTTTCATACTTTGTTAAATCATACTTTGTTTTCTGTATATATTCACCATTTCCAAGAATAAACTCATGAGTTGATAGCCTGTGTGCTTCCTGTTCTCTCTTTCGTGCAGGCGTTTTGGAGCTGTGACCAAATTACATTGAACAATCGACTCGCCCATACTTCCACCCTCACACTTACGGCTCAAAGATGCCGTCATCCTAGTGCCTGGAGTCCCATCCTTTTGACAGGGAATGAAATAGCCTTCGTGTATGACGTTTCCAAGGTGAAAACATGTCGACTGCAACCAAATTCTGCCAAACGTGATGACACCAAATGCGGTGGCATGGAATGTTCATTTTGTCCTGTGCACCATCTACAATTAATTTACATTTATTCGCTAAAAAATGCAGTTCATATATGAGGTGCAAAGCAAGAGGTCCCGAAGTACACGACTGCTGATGGAACCTCTCATGATCGTTGTTGAGGACAACAGCAGCTCGCAAGGGAATGGATACATATGTGTAAGTGCGCACGCAATACAAAGCTTGGCTGTTCACCTGCTGAGAATACGGGCCCGCCAAACGTCGCAAAACTGCTCTCGGTAAGCACTCAAAATTTCCTCTTTGCCTTGACCGAGCACGACAAACGAGTGTGATTGGCTTGTGTAAAGGGGCCACGGCTTCTTGTTGGACAGCCGCAGAGTCCTGCAAAAAGGAAGTATAGAATAAGACTCGTATAACGTCATCGATGCAGTCAAATACGCGGTCTCGTTAATTTCACAGACGAACTTATGCCTTGAGCTCCATTTAACCAATGGAAAATTCCTCGTCCATGGAAGTCGGACAAAACGAACTGTCGGATCATGGACTTGGACTCTTACAACAACAAAAAAAAAGGAAACGGGACAAACACGAAGTAGGACGTCGTCCTCTCTCAAGCGTGTCCTTTGTTTTTTCGTTGGACGATTTTAAAAAGCTCAGAGAAAAATCGTGAGTTTCAAACATTTCACACCGACTTTCTTCTCCCAGGTAAGCCATCTTGCCGTCGTATGTCGTGACCGGAAAAGCCCGCGTTTGTCTTGACGGTCAACCATGGCAACGTAATTGCAACGCCACACGGAGGCACGTCTTCCGGCTCATCGCCCCAAGCGCGGCTCTTCCGAGTAGACCACCCTCGGGTGCGATTTAATACGAGAGCGCCCGCACTCCGCTGCCCGACAACTGACGCGAATATCTGCGCGAGTGATTTAACTCCCCGTCTTGAGCATGATGGTAATGCTGAGGGATGTTTAAGGCGCAAGGGCAACTTGGGCCAAAGTAGGGTAAGAGTGCAGGCTACGTGAAACACCCTGTATAAGTACCAGCGCAAACCAGCAAGACACATGTCGAAGAACGAGCACACACAAGCGCTGTGTGTCCTCGTTCTTCGTCATGTGTCTTGCTGGTTAGCGCTGGTACTTATACAGTGTGTTTCACGTAACTTGAACCAAGGATTTAAAAGAAGCGTTAAACCGCAGCCCGCTGAAACCAACAATAACTCGTATAACGTCATCGATGCAGTCAAATACGCGGTCTCGTTAATTTCACAGACGAACTTATGCCTTGAGCTCCATTTAACCAATGGAAAATTCCTCGTCCATGGCAGTCGGACAAAACGAACTGTCGGATCATGGACTTGGACTCTTACAACAACAAAAAAAAAAGGAAACGGGACAAACACGAAGTAGGACACGAAGTAGGATGTTTTTATCGTTTTTAGCTACACGCATCACACGGCACCATCATCCCGGTTCACTTACCCCGTACTTTGCTAGAACTGACACTTTTAAATTTTCCTTTTTCCCGCGTACCATCAGTGAGTGGAATTCTCTGACATGATAAAATGTAAGCGCATAGTCATCCTGCATGCCTTTTTTTATTTTTATTTTTAGTTTTTCTTTCTATTTTACTTGTTATTTCTTTTTATTTTACTTGTTACCCGTGTATCTGTGTTATCTTGTTCTGCTTGGATCTGTAAGATGATCTGCAGTATGAAATAAATAAAAAATAACATGTTTGCCATCATGTGGCGCTCCTCACAATATCTTTTTATATTCCGCTTAACTAGTTAATTAACTAGGATGAATTATGCAAATTTTCAAATATTCATTTTAGTGCCAAGAGCGTTACGTTAGGTTGTAGAGCAGGTTTAGAGCAGGTTTTTCATATTTCGCGGGCTTTCTTTAGATGCCGGAAAAAGGACCCCGCAGGAGATACGATGCTAGAATAAACTAGATCGGTTCTTTCTAAACCTGCTCTACAACCTAACGTAACGCTCTTGGCACTAAAATGAATATTTGAAAATTTGCATAATTCTTCTTAGTTAATTAACTAGTTAAGCGGAATATAAAAAAAATATTCTGAGGAGCGCCACATGACGGCAAACATGCTATCGCTGGTTTCAGCGGGCTGCGGTTTACCGCTTTTTTTTAAATCCTTGGTTCAGGTTACATGAAACACCCTGTATGTATTGGGCGAAAGAGTGCCATAACACAAGGTATTTTCGCCTCTACACAGGGTTGGGTCAGAGACCCATATCCCAAGCATTTCACCTCCCAGAAAAGCCTAGTAACATGCCAGGGGAAAGTTTGTACACCATTGTATTACCGGTCGGTACCCCGTGGCATTGGGGATCTGTATTGCTTTATTGCGCGTTTGTTACCTCTATAACAAAGCAATGAATAAACTTCAAACTTGAATCCCGCACCTTCCGCCTACGAGGTGGATGCTCGAACCACTGGGCCACCACTGCAATGTGTCGGCTGCGCTTGTATGTTTTTTTTATTTGTTTCTTAGACATTTGGTTAAGAGGGGGCTGCGGCTAAAGGCTCAGTGTCGCCTGACGAGGCCTTAGTCCCCTGCTACGCAACTAACAAGCATGAAAACACAGCAGTGTGGCAACAGAGTCCTCGATCAGGACATGAATTCAAAATATATAAAGGCACAAATATACCCGTAGTATACAAAAGAATACATAGAATTACATTCTCAAAAGGACGAAGGCCCTGAACAAGTTGCAGCAAGATAAATGAAGAGGAAATACGTATGTAGCATAAGACAGCACATTGATGTCATGTGTTTTCTTACTCTTTCTTCAACAGCTCCGAAAATAAGTCAAGTGAACGCCGAAGCAAAGTGGATACATGCACAGACAAGACATTTCAAGCACAAAAGTGCACTGAAACGAACAGAAAAGAAATGCTCTGCGACATGCATTTGGACTGAGAGAGTTTTAAAAGGCAACTGCCCACCTCCTGGTCGAAAATATTTTCTACCTCTCTGGTAGCGAGGCATCGTCCTCGGAAGGCGCGGCCGCAAATAGTTTTTGAAAAGACTCATTAATAGTGCAATTACAGCCATCGCAATCAAGCTATCTCACCATGCTCCTCTGCTTCCATTTCCTCCGCGAGATTTTTCTCTCGCGCGCCTCGTTAAGTAGGCTCCGCAAAGAAAAATCGCCCTTCCTCCTCCTATGTTAGCCGGAGGCGTGGTGTCTGGTGAAGTGCGTCAGATGTCTACGTCATGGCCCCGCCTTGAAAAGGATGTTTTTCTTGCTTTTTGCCACCCGGTCTATTTAGTGGGGGGGGGGGGGATGCGGCGGGTCTCCCAACACCCTCTCTTTTTGCTCTTTGGGTCTCCTCGCTGTGTTTCCTCGCGTTTTTTTTTTTCTTTATCCTTGCTCACCCCATTTTTTTTTCTTTGTTCGAAGCTGTTTTGCACTTCTCCACCCCCATCCCTGCCCTTCCTGGTTGGGTGTGCAGCAAAACTGCTTGACCCCTGTCTTTTGCCGGTCTGTGTTCGTCCCCCGCTTCTCTGTCATCATTGGGCATTGCTTGGTTCGCGTGTCTTTGGTGCCTTGCTCCGCTGTGCTCATACATGTTTTTCCGCACTCCGTGCCTCCCGTGTTGTCTGAGACTGCTTGACCTCGGCGACGTTTTTTTTTTTTCGCGGCAGACCATTGAGAAGTCAACACGTGCGCGGTTTCACCCTGCGCTTTTGATGTTTTTGTTTTTTTAAGCTAGTTTGCTGCTTCTAGCACCCAGTGCAGTCTTACCCTTTGTCAGGCTCTCTGTTTCGGCTCCTCGATCTACGCAATAAATGACCAATGGAAGGCCAGCGCCGGCCATGTCTGTCATTGTCTCTTGTCTTTCCAGCCCTGTTGTGCGAAGTTGTCAACGGACTCTTGTTTGTCATTGGGATTCGAAAGTTCTCGATCGTCGCCGCACTGAAATGGATCCCGCCGTGCGTGAATGGCTGGAAGGACTGGCCCAACAAATGGGCCCGTACGGCGACACACACGTAGTCGTCCGGAGTGAAGTGTCTTCCACAAACCACCACATGTTCTTTGCCGTTATGTTTGGAAGGCCGATGCGTTGGAGCCAGACACGACTCGACTAATAACCTCCTGGCAATCTGTGCCGGATCGCAGTTCGACTCCAGTCGCTGCGTTCTAGGGATGAACGCACACTGAACATTCGAGGGACGCGATCAGCTGGACCCCTTCAACATGTCAGCTAGTGCATCCTTTCATACATGCCTTTTTTCGTCAGCGTCATCCCTAGTTAGCGAGCACCCTTTCATGCCTGCATTTTTTGTTGGGAAAGCAACACACCGACAGCGCGCGCTCGCTCCCCCCCCCCCCCCCCCCCCCTCGCCGTCGACTAGCAGCGCGATAGAGGGCGCTAGCTCCTCCCATTCGCTACCACTCGCTACCACCATACCACGCGCCAGCGCTCGCTCCGGGAGAGGAGGTGGTGCCTACCGGTGCGCTTCTGCTCGGCTGAACAGTCTCGCTATGGATAAAGCTAAGAGAGCAAGAGGACAGACGGAGGCGAGGAAGAAGCAACGTGCTTTCTCATTCCTTTAGTCAACCAGAGTTAAACCACAGCCAATTTTTTTTCCGTGAGGCCTCCCCAACGTATTACGACCGGAGGGGCGGGCGTCCCTTTCGTTCGAAACGCACAGCTGTGCGCGGACCCCCGAACAGTCCGGTATTTCTCGGAAAGTAATGCTGTGCACTTGTGCGCTGCTCTGTGTGAATTTGTGTGCTCTGACCTTTCTTTACGGAGCCGAAAAAAACCAAGACAGCGGCACTGTACACGAGATAAACGCGCGATAGGCAATGTGCGTGCGGAGCGGTCGAGTGTGCGAGAGAGGGAAAGGCTCTACTACACACGACACGGCACACGCACAGAACACGCTGAAGCATACATGAACTGGCACAAGTAACTAAAACCTTGTTTTGGGTGGCTTGCTTGGAGGGAAAAAACGGGGGATGGGAGCGGGGCAGGGGGGAACCGACTCTCTCCGTTTTACTAGATTTTTACTTTTTATGACTAGGCTACAAGGCTGCCACTGGACGCTCTCTCCTCACTTTCTTTTTTCCTACATGCGGGCTTGTAGGCATGCGTGAAAACGGAAGGCGCTGCGGAAAGTGTGCGCGCAACGAGCAGACGACGCGACGAACCGGCTACGCCCACCCTTCGCCCGTCAATCAGAACGACGCACCAATGGAGTGCCTTCAGTGTTTTCTGTATGACGACAACCCGAAGGCTCAGGAGCCAGAGCAGAAGAGGAGGACGTTTGCTTTTGGAAGGAAAGAACGAACGGTCTTTGATTTCAATTTTTACAGCCTTTCGGGGCGCGCATGGCTCTAGTATTTTGGAGAGGTTATCTTCGGTGCCTCATCTAAGCAGTGGGCTTGTTTTTCAAAAATGTCCAGATCCTGGACAGTTAGTTGCCCTTTAATGAGAGGTATAAACAACATCGCTACACAGAAGAACTCTTTTACAATCGTTCTTGAAGGCTGAAAAAGGTTTATTATAATTTATGGAGACATCTCTTCTGCTGATCATTTTGGTAATCTGAAAAGATATTGTTTCGCGGCCATAATTTGTTCTGACCATTGGCACCTTTATTTTGGGATCTCTATTAGCATACAGGCTTACAGAATCTGTGGGTGTAGCGTGCAAACTATTTTTATGCATCTATTGCAGCAGCTTAAAGTAGTACACCATGTCAGCACTTAGTATACTGTATTTGATAAAAAGTGGGTGTGTTCTTAGTTTTCGTTTATCTTCACAATAATTTTCGCATATGCGTGATACTCTCTTCTGTAAGGTAATTATTTTTTGTAATTGGAATCAGTTGTTGTACCCTAAACTAAATTACTACAGCTTATTCTAGAACAGAACAGACAGTAATTTAATGTCAGCATCAACCAAGATGGAATTAAGTGCTGAATTCTGTATGTACAACCAATAACCCGTGATAAGTCGGACTTAAGTTTATTTACGTGAGTGTTACACGAGAGATCGCTATTAAACTATACCTCGATACCCCCCTCCCCCCCCCCCCCCCCAAAAAAAAAAAAAAAAAAAGTGCTGCGTATCGCACGTTGGCTGCATGTCGGCTGCAATTTGAACTGTGCTGGAAACGCTAAGGTATACATTTAAGGCACATCTATCAGCACCGACTGCAGGTAGTGCGGCGTTGTGTTCCCCGGGGCTCTTTCTCGACGATGCAGAAGCATCAATCTTGCAATCTTCTCAAAACCAGCACAACATCCATCGTCTCGAAAGCTGAAAGCAGCGCACGACGAATGCCGTTAAAACAATAAGCTCAGCCCACATGGCGGACGAAGGACGTGCATGAAGCATAGAGGTAGCGCCGCTCAGTTTATTCACAGTACATCGGGCCTTTCACGCATGAAAGCATTATATAGACACAGGCTCCGGTACTTTACGTATGCACTGCAGCAGCTACGGTCAGGGACCAAACTGTACGCTAGATCGCGTTTGATGCATTCAGCCCTCGAACTGAGTGGAACACTGCACGTTGATTACCGTTCGCGGCCGAGAAGTATGGACATGCCGAAAACGCATGGCTGCTGGCGCGCGGCGCTGCCCCTCTCATGCGTGCTTGGCGGTCAGTCTCAGAAACTGACCGCCATTAGTGCTCTGCGCGAGCTTGCGCTAACTCCTCGAGGTTGAAGTGATGTTAAAAAGTCGCAGCTTCATCAGCGCACAGGCTTGGAACGCTGTCAGCGAATACTACCAGAGCTGCCGTTACTCCGCCGCTTACGACGACCAACGGCGCAATGAACTGTGCAAAGCCACATGACGAAGCTCCTCACCCAGTTTTTGCGAACGTGGTCCAGGTGTAGAGGACGTTCTTGCTGAGCGCCACGAGGTCGGGGGGCGCTGAGGAGTCCGCGAGGGGTAGGCCCAGGAAGAGGCTCTGGTCCATAATCCCTGTCCAGGCCGGGTTGCTCTTCAAGACGAAGTAGAACACCCGGCGACCCCTCCTTGCAAGCTCGTCCGCGAGCAACTGCAGCGGGCAGCGAACGACGAAGTCGGCAACCAAGTCCGCAAAGGCGACGCTCTTGTTTGCCGCTCCATAGATGTCGTACGCTTTCATGGCCTCTGGTGCATCGTTGCAGCCATACTTTTTGAGAAATGTGGAGCCGAACGAGCGTAAGCTCCTCTTGAGGACGCCTTCCAGGGACATTGTCAAGAAAGGCGCCACCAAGGACTCACCTATGGATGCCTCGTTACCTAGAAGGACGTCTTCAGCCCCGTACGTCGCCGCGTTTATCAAGCCCGCTGGCATCGGAAAGGGCAGAACTTGGTCCTGGTCGCTCGGGTACATTGAAAATTGTGAGAGGTCTACCATGTCAGTGAAGGAGTAAATGTTTACCCTGGAAAGACACCGGATGGCGTCGAACACGCTCTCGCTTTCTTTGCACTTGAGACGTTTCGCCAGCATCTTGAGGTTCTGGACGCTTGTGGCACCTCGATTGTCTGGAAGATTCCAAAATGGAGACCCGCTGAGGAGGATGTACCGCTTCACAAGACCCTGTGTAACTGGGGAAACCATGACATACCCGGCCAACACGGCGCCAGCGTCCCGGCCCACGAGAGTAATGTTACCTGGACTTCCACCAAAGTGCACGATGTTCTGTTTAATCCAGCGCAACGCCAGGATCACGTCATGCAGACCCATGTTGCCGGGTGCATCGGGAACATGGCCGTTGAGAAAGCCGAATGCGTTCAGGCGATAGTTGGGCGCCACTACCACGACGTCACCTTCGGCGCTGAGAAGGCGGCCATCGTTGGCTTCCCGGTCATTGCTTCCTATCTGGAAGCTGCCACCGTGAAGGAATACCACTACCGCCCGCCGTTCTATCGAGCTGTCCGCGGGCGCCCACACATTCAAGTGAAGGCAGTCCTCGGTGACGTTTACGTCCAGTGACGGAGCTGGCAGCGTGCTCCAAGGCTGGTTTTGAGGGCATGGAAAGCGCTTGCTGCGAGCTACCACTAAGGCGCCCAGGGGACCGTTTGCTCGGGGAGACCCCAGCGGGACGGGCTTGCGGAACCGAAGGCTGCCGAGGGGCGGCTCAGCGTACGGGACGCCGAGGAAGGCATGAACCTTGCGGTTGCCCACAGCAAGGACGTGGCCGCTGTAGATGCGGTCTGCCAGGTGGACCTCGACGTGCGGCGTCTCCCCTAGCCGGGGAAAAGCAACTGCTATGCGGCGAGCTGCGGCACCGCTCGCGGGAGGGTCGTCGTGGTGGCCGCTACCGCCGCGCTTGGTCGTTAGGAAGACGAAGAGGAACACCACAGACGCCACCATGGGCACGTACAGCACCCTGCAGTCATCAGCGAGAGAGCAGTGCTTGGACGGCTTCGCTCGTTCGCACGAAGACGCCAAAGCAACAATCTCAAGCCGCCGCTGTCGCGAAGCACAGTCACTTTCCTTCTTTTCCCCTTGAACGTAACGAACTACTTCTCCGATGTGCAGCTGACCCTTCCTCGCAGCGATTCTTCGTAAATGCATAGTTCCAGCTTCTACCGACATTTATCTAGCGAGGAGAATTTATTTTGCAACAACTGGGCTCTCTTATTGACGGATGTTAGCTGTTCACCGATTTATTTGCGTTCGCTTATGGGAAATAAGTGCTTACAAATGTTTAACTGTTACTACAGCGCCCCGTGCAGGCAAGAAAACGTGTTCATTGTGCAAGGAAGCTTGGCTACCCTGTTTGTTTGCCCCATATGTGGGCCCCGATAACCTTGGACTGCAAGCGGGAGCTCTGCGGCGCTCGTGTGATCCAGGTCTGAGGAGCTGAGTCGAACGGCCGCAGGAATGTGGCACTAGGTGTAACACAACTGCTAGATATTTGCTTGTCCGTTCCTCGGTGTGCGTAGAGTAATTTTGCTGGGCGCAGTTTCTCATCACGGACGGTGTAAGCTCGTGATTCCGGGGCCATAGACTGCGGGGCGATGACCCTGTGTCTGCGTGAGGAGCGATTCGTTGAAGCCATCCGCTATGTCCGTATTACAGGTAAATTAAGAATCTCACCATTTTGGGATGCTCTTGCGGCCTTCCTCGCCGCTCTGCGATACTTCCCGCTCGAGGCTCCTGTTCAGAAAAAAAAACAATAAATAAATATTAAATCTCAATTGTAGTTAAAACGCTTTCATTTCCTACCAAACAAGTGCGCGTTCTATCGTTGTCCAGGCAACCAACAGAGTGGCAAATGAAGGGGAAAGCAACGAGCTCATGGAAAGAGAACAATAGCCAGACAAACGCGAACAAGTGAGTAGCACTGAACAGCTCCCCGGAGTACTGCTGAGAGCGATCTGTTTAATGGGATAACCAGTGCCCAGTGAAGAGCAAAATAAACTCGATAGCGATGCGAACGCACGGGCAGCACCGCTGAAACTGCTGGAGGCGCTCTGCTCGGCCATATCCGAATGAGCGCGGACACCAAAGAGCTACGGAGCAGCGTGAGGGAACTGCCGTGCGCGGAGGTTACCACACAGCGTGCTCGGACCACTTCTGTTCGCGCGTGCATCGATCGAGAAAAACAGCGGCCGCGTCCCTAATAGACACAAGCAGCAGCAAACGTCGTCGTGCCAGTGCATACGTACGCTAGACTGCTTGATGTTTGGAAGCTGTCTGTGTCAGCGTCCATAACTGGTGGAGCCAGCGGGATGCAGTCAACTAGCGCTCCTCCAGACCAGGGCAAACGGGTTGGTTGGTTGGTTGGCCTCAAGTAGAATGGCACATACCCACTACGGGGGAGTGGCCAAGACACAGGCGGTGAACTGTTTGAATGATTAAGAGTTTTAGAGGTAAAGGAGTATTAATAGGGTATAGGCTGACAGATTGGACGACGCAACGAAAGGGGACCTGTTAGCAGGGAGATCGAAGATGGGAGGACGGCAAACGGGACAAGAATTTGCCTTCGTTCTCTTCTTTTCACATTCTTCGTAAGCTCGCGCGTTGGCATGATGCCTTTTACTGAACGTTGATGGTGATGACGATGTATGGTACAGTGCCTTTCAACGTTTCAGATAAGGTCTAAAAACATCCATGGCTAAAAATGTTGGTTTCTTCGTAACGGGTGGGCGCGCATGAAGAAACCGCCAAAAAAAGAGGAAAGCAAAACTCTGTGTCCCTCCCTCCCCCATAAAAAAAAAAACCACGACGCAGAAATAAAAAAATCACCACGTACAGCTCAGTCAACGATAGTTAGCAAAGATAAATAACTATTCACATTGCCTTTGGGGCGGTGATGAGTGCCACCTTGCCGAGTTAATTACTGTGGTTAATTGTTTTAGTCGATTTGTATTTCTACAACTTTTTTTACTTTGAATTCTGCTCTATTTACTACTAACTGTTTCCCATTGAAGGCTCTTTTTCATGTTCTAAGCTATGTTACTTCAATTAGTGCGGCATTACGTGCAATTCCTCCATACTGTTTTTAGGCCGCCAAGTCTTCTCTACAGCGGATGTATTGATTTTGCCTTCTGTATCCATAAAACTCGAAGTTACTGGAAGGCTCACTATGTCATCTGTGATTTATGGATCAATTACTGTGATTTATGGATGACCAGATTAGAATTAACTAGTGTCTTCATGTCTTAAGGGAGTGGTGTCAGATATGGGAAAATGCAAATAAATTATGGTAAAACAACTTTCACGTGCATTACCAGAAAAAAAGAGTCTCCTATGGTTCCAGTATTCTATATTTAAGTATTCCTTGGCAAATGTAAGCAGCTTTAGATATTTAGGGATAACTATGGCCCACGATTAAAATTGGCGTACGCATGTCAAATCTGTTTTATCAGCAGCTTTCAAGAAGCTGTGTTTCTTGGAAGCGAAGTTGTCTAGAGCCGCGAAGGGCAGTTATTGGCCTGAAGAAACATTCAGTCGACGAGTGCTAGGGTATGCATCATTTGTCTGGCGTCCTGAACGAGAGATTTTACAAGGTAATCGAGAGAAAATACAAAGACTTGCCGCTTGCTTTACCTGCGACACGTATAGGAGCACCGACTGGATCAGCGAATTGTTGCAGTCCTGTAACCTTAAGCGGCTTAAAATGAAGAAAATAAAACAAATATTTAAACTTATACTGCATGCATGGGGATTTGAAGATAAACATGAACAGCTACCTGCACCTTGCGGCCAACAACAAGAGATTTTGCTGATAGACTGGAAAATCGGAAAGGTGGTTCCTCTTCATATATGAGGTTGGAAATCAACCCCTTTAAATTATTCACTCATATCGCTGACCAGTATTCCGTGTAACTTATTGGAGTATATATTATATTCCTAAATCTATCGTTTTTTGCACTCTAATTCTTTTTTACATCTGTTCAACATGGCTTTCACCCTTCCTTCTCGTGCGAAACTCAGCTCATTCATTTCACGCATTCGTCACATTGCATACTTGATCGGAATTCCCAGGCAGACTGCACATTTCTGGACTTTTGCAAGGCATTTGAAAAAGTCCATCGTAAGCTATTAATCACTAAAATATGTGCACTGAATCTTGATCCTGCTGTAATAAACTGGCTTGAGCATTTTCTGATCAATCGCTCCCAGTACGTCTGTATTAACGACTGTAATTCTCCCATAACGGAAGTAACATCAGGCGTGCCCCAAGGCTCCGTTTCAGAGCCACTTTTGTTTGTAACATACATTAACGACTTGCCGAGCTGCGTCTCTTCTTGCATGCACTTATACGCTGACGACTGTGTCATTTATCGCCAGGTTCGTAATGATGATGACATACTAATACTTCAGTCCGATTTAAGTAACATTGCTCTTTGGTGCACAAAATGGCGCATGGAACTAAACATTAACAAATTTAAAATAATGCGTGTCTCTCGACACGGTGAATGCACCTCAGTGAACACACTTAACAACACTCCACTTGAGTCCGTGTCTGCATATAGATACCTTGGTCTTTAGCCCGCCGCGGTGGCTCAGTGGTTATGGTGCTCGGCTGCTGACCCGAAAGACGCGGGTTCGATCCGGCCGCGGCGGTTGAATTTCTTTGGAGGAGAAATTCTAGAGGCCCGTGTACTGTGCGATGTCAGTGCACGTTAAAGAACCCCAGGTGGTCGAAATTTCCGGAGCCCTTCACTACGGCGTCTCTCATAGCCTTAGTCGCTTTGGGACGTTAAACCCCATAAAACCATAAAACCAAACCAGATACCTTGGGCTAAACATTTCTTCCACATTAAACTGGAAAGCTCACACTGACCAAATTATTAGCAACGCCAATCGCACCTTAGGATACTTAAGACGTAATTTCAGTAAAGCCCCTGCTTCATTAAAGCTTCTTCTTTATAAAACCCTTATCCGACCCAAACTTGAATATGCTGCCTCCATCTGGAATTCCAATCAAAACACTTTACCTCATGCTGTTGAAATGGTGCAAACTAATTTTATTTTGATTTGTACTTTCTAACTATAACCGAACAGCCAGCATAACGTTAATGAGGTCTAATGTCGGTTTGTCCTATATATCTTTGCAGCGTAAAATTTTTCGCATTTGCTTGTTTCATAAAAATTCACTACCATGAGTATACATCGTGAATTCGTCATGTCGCCTAGCTACCGCTCCCCACGTGTCGACCATCGTCACAAGGTTACTCTTCCTAATTGCCGCCCGAACACCTTTTTTCATTCACTCTTGCCAAACCCATCTAAAGACTGGAACTACATTTCCGCAGAGATCGCGTCTATATCAGATTACGCTCGTTTCAGGCAAGCATTGTTCAATCATTTTTGTGATGCCACCTAAGTGTTTATTAATGCCTTTTTTTTCCTCTTGCCGTTTTCTTGTTATTGTTATTCATGTTTTGCTTCGCTTCTCGATCTATTTTTCTAGTGCAATTATATTCGTTTTCTGGCTTTTTAACCCTTCACACTATATGATTTATTTCGTATTTTGTACTATATACCTGCCGATTTCATGTTCCGTGTTTGCTTTTTGTAACCCACTCCCCTTTACAATGCTTCGGCGATTGAGGGCATGCGAAATAAATAAATAAACCTTTGCGCCCGACTGAACCATAATGTAAGAATACATTCTTACCTACTTCGCAAGCAGTGACGCTTTTCTCTTTAGCATGTTTTCGAATGTAATCCAACTTCGTAATAAATCCTCTTCTCGTGTTGTACACATCACCGATATCACAGCTTTTCAAACACACCTTGATTATGCACAACTAGCCTAGCATACTCTTGGTATTGTTTTATTTGTTTTTGATGATTTCAGTGCCATTAGCTCCAGCCACGGTGCTAGTCTTTCACAGCGGCCCCAGCGTAACCGCATTTCAATTTAGCGTTTGCCGTACTCTAACTAGAAATGTTCGTCGTTATACTATTTCTTATTCGAACTTTTAGTATGTATCAGTGTTTTTGATGGAACTGTTTGTATTTCCTCTCTGTCGCAACCCTGAAATAAAGATTAACAGTATGAATAAATAAAAAAAATATCTGCATGCACAGTTTATGGGTTACAGATGTTTAGCGTCCCAAAGCGATTGAGGCTATGAGGGACGCCATTTCATTTATTTACCCTAAGAGCCCTTTCGGGTATTACATAGGGGGGGAATACAATTCAAAACTGGTTACATATGCACACAAGTAGAAATGCACTTATAAGATAACCATAGAAATATAGAAAAGGAAAAAATGTAGGGAGAAATAAAATAATTTGGAACCTGTGTATTTATACAATAGACATACGTATATTTTTGAATGATTACGCAAGGCTATAACAGAATTCGCAATAAGCACGTGCAATACCGGGCAGGGAGCGCAATAGAGCAATGAATACAGCTTAGTACATGAAGGAAAATAAAAACGAGATAAGTAATCTAAAACCATCAATAACAAGAAAGCAATCAAAACAGCCTAACATAAGATATCTTCTAAAGCCTTGAGGAAAGATGCATGATTAGATATGGAGGCGACATCTGCAGGCAAACTGTTCCACTGTGAGATGCCAAGTAAAAGAGGTGAATATTTGAACAAATTTGTGCGCGCGAATATGGGGCTGAATTTAAATGGGTGGTCTAAACGAGAAGATATGTGGGCAGCAGGACGCAGAAACAATTCTCGAAATTCTGATGAACCATGATATAGATTGTGCATAAACGATAGGCGGGCATTTCTTCTTCTAATTTGGAGGGGAAATAAGTTTAATTGTTGCTTAAGACTATTTACGCTGGTCCGAAATGAATAATCGTGGGCAATAAACCTGGCTGCTTTATTCTGAAGTGATTCAATGGAGTTTACTAGGTAAGTTTTATGAGGGTGCCAGATGATGGAAGCGTATTCAGTTGGGACCTGACAAGGGATGTATAGGCTAGAAGTTTTGTTTGTTGGTTTGCTTGATGCAAATTACGTTTCAGGAAACCTAATGTTTTAGCGGCCTTGTTAATAATGTACTCACTGTGAACATTCCAAGTGAGATCCGAAGATAAATGAACTCCTAGATATTTAGTGGATGATACATGTTCAATGGCATCACCTCTAATGAAGTACGTATGAAGTACAACCTGTCTATTTTTAGTAAAGGGCTCCGGAAATTTCGGCCACTTGGGGATCCTGACGTGCACTGACACAGTACACGGGCCTATAAAGCGTCTATAAATGCGCGCTTGCCTTGGCGGGAACGCTTTGCTATGCAGTCCTCTAAAGAGAACTGGCAGCGACAGGAAGAAGCGAGAAAGCGACAACGTGCACAAGAGAAGACAGAACAGCGTGAAGAACGTCTTCCAGAGCGTCGTGCTAAGGATACAGCTCGCCGACAACGTTTCACAGCGCAGAGTGGTTGCACGTCATCGGTCACCGATGAATCTCAACACTTGACTGCTCAGGAACGCCGCTATGTTACCAGGCGAAGGCAGCGCGCCGAAAAATCGCCAGAAAAACGCGCGTAAAGACTCAAAAAACAGCGGATAACCGAGGTTGCCATTGCTAACGCAATTTACCCAGTTTAACCAGAGCTAAACCACTGCCAATTATTCGGAGGGGAAAGGAAACGTGCAGTACCTGTCTCCCACAGCTGCGCAACCAGTAGAGCGGGGTCCTGGAAAGCAGAGGGTAAAATTTGTAAATTGGTTTTTGCTGAAAGGGAATGCGCAGTATCTGTCTCACACATATCGGTGGACACCTGAACCACAGGGAAGGCGCATAACTGCCCTCTTGGAACAGTGCACACCTCAATCGTGCTTTAAGCTATGTGGCGGTAGTGACAGATGTGCGCTGCATGCTTTGGCATTGACAGCGTTGTGCCAGAAACGATGCCAGCTGCCAGGATGGCAGGGTGGGTGGGGACATTGATGTAGATATATAGACAAGCGGGAATTTCTTACCCCTTATGCGGGATGGATGGAATCTTTATTAAGCAAGTGAGTTTAGACCGTGCAATGTCTCAGGGCCACCGCACAGCCCTCACATTACGCGCATGTGTCCAGGCCGCGTAGGACCATGGCACGGGCATCCCGGCTCACAAAGCGAAGTTGCGCGTCCGGGTCCTGCGACGCAAGGAGGGCCTCCCATTTTTCCCATGTTCCGATGGCGGGCTGTCCCTGCGGGTGAGGATCGGCAGGGCAGCCGAAGAGGTTGTGGTCCAGGGTGGCGTGCCATTCTCCGCAGAGAGCGTACTCGGGGGAAACGGGGGGGGGGGGGGGGGGGGGGGAGTAGGATAGAAGCTGAGGGGTAAGAAGAGTTAGGCTCTGGAGTCGCCTCCAGAGGATTTGTTGGGAGTGGGATAAGCGGGGGTGGGGAGGGGGATCGAGTAGTGATGCAAAACTATTGATAGTACTATCGGTACTATCGATAGTTGGTTCACTATCGAACTATCGATAGTAAAAAAGACTATCGATAGTGCTATCGACAGTGCGCTATCGATAGTACTTTCGATAGTTCTATTGCTAGTACAGTCGATAGCCGTATCGATACTACTTGTTATATATTGTTCTATCGATTCTATAAAATCAACTACGCGTACCCACTGCATCCTAAACTTGGTTTCCCGACTGTGTGGCATGGAGGTGATAGTATGAGTATCTGACAGGACTCGCCGATTTTTGCGGCCTACGCGTCACAGAGCTCTGCAGGCGTTCCCTACGTAAAGTTGCTGGATAAAATGTTAAAGTGCGAATGTCCTAGTTGCGAAGCATGTGTGTGAAAAGCATTTCTGCAGGGGTTACGTCAGCAAGACGACGTCTGCTGTGCACGATGGTGCCGTGTAAGCCAGCACAACTTGTGCTGTTTGTTCTTTTATCGCATGCAGTTCCAGGCATTTTTCAGAACTGTCCCTGTGCATGTTAAAGAACCACAGCTGGTCGAAATTTACCCGGAGACCTCTACTACGGCATTTCTCATAGCTTGAGTCTCTTAGAAATGTTGATTCTCATGAGACCGTGAAACCAATCAGGTATCCCAAATGTTTTGTTTATATCGCTGGCCAACAAATGCATTATATCAATATTGTTACTATTGATAGTGTTATTAGCGATAGTACCGCTATCGATAGCAAGACTATAGATAGCGGTACTATCGAGAGTAATACTATCGATAGCAACATTATCGATAGGAATACTATCGATAGTATTACTATCGATAGTAATACTATAGATAGTAGAATCGATAGTATGACTATGGATAGTCTGTCAACAGTAGCACTATCGATAGTTTTTTTTTTACACTAGCGATAGTTTCAAAAAAACTATCGATACTATAGATAGTCAATTTTTCGATAGTTTTGCATCACTAGGATAGAGTCGACGGGCAAGGCGTGCTTGTTGAGTCAGTTCTGAGAACTTGTGTGCCCGCTCCCTCGAGAAATCCCGGCAGGGGTCGCCATTTTCCCGGCAAACAAGTCCTCGGGCTACGTTATCGGCGGCCTCATTTCCAGGATTGCCAGAGTGAGCCGGCACCCACACGAGCTCAAAACGCCTATCGGAATTTACGGTGCACATTCTCAATATCTTCCACGCGGGGGGATGGACGCGTCCGCGGGCGAAGTAAAGAATGGCTGTTTTTGAATCGCTAACTATAATAAGCCGCATTGGTTTCCCGCTCCTCTCGCTCGTAACGGCTCCCACAGCTGTGACAACCTCGCGAAACACTTGCGCAGACTTCGTCTTTGAGAATATAGAATTGGTGCAGCAAGTCGGGCATATATCCATCTATTTCTCCGTCTACAAAGCTTCCTTCATGACAATCAAGAACTGTTATAGTGGAGTGTTTCTTGAAGAAACAATATGTGTGAAAAACAAATTGTCTGTAATTGTACATATATGTGTTGCTCGAATTCTTTGCCTCAATCTATCTAAAAGCTGAAACAGCTGATGATCTGCGCTCAAATTTCGCATTAGGAAGTAACGTAATCGTCGGCAATTTTTTAGTGTAACTCGATGCATCCCTCGTCGTCTTTGCTATTTTTCCTCACACTGAGATTATCATCATGCACTTCCACTGCTTCGCCCTCGCCTTGCGGTTCATGCCTCGCGACCTGCGACGACATCGTGCCACGTTGCGCTCGCTGACTTTTTTTCTTCACACGGTGATAAAAACTAAACGGGTCGACTTGCAACTGATTAGATCCTCGTAATTCTCGTTAATTCGGAGTCCAGTCGGTACGTCGTTCGTCAATGTGGGTGGATTTAACGAGTAGAAAGAGTTGAAAAACACGGAACCCATGCGACACGCCTTCATTCCGCCTTCCTTAGCCACAGGGCGCCTTTACATGAGCCAAGGTGCGGCCACTGGCGATGAAAAAAAAAAAAAGTGGAATAGAGACTGCACTTTACTTGTCCGCTTCGACGAGGCATAGCGTTCTCTGTTGCGGATCTCAGCGGGTTCTCTGGAACGACCACCCACCGAATCATTTGCCAGGCATCGCATCCGTTGGGGCCGGTCCTTGCATTGTCTCGGAAACTATAGTAGTAAGGCTTCACAAAGATAGTCGTTACAAGCGCCCAAAAAATACAATCCATTATTCCTAAACCCCTGTCTCTCGTGGCAAACGGCAAATAGAAGGCCGAGAGAAGGCGGGGGGGGGGGGGGGGGGGGGGCAAAAACGGGGCAAGAGTATGAAACCGAGTTTCACACATGCACGGCGTACTCCTTCACGGTGACCAACTAGCTAAGTCATGTTTGCCGCGCATCTAAAGTCGAAACGCTTTTCGATCTTTTATAACTTATGACCTTTAGGCGAATAAAAAAAAATTAGCTGGCACTGCAATGGTAGCACATGTGTGCGGACTTGACTAGCCCGTCCACTGCGTGATTCGTTTCGAGCCGCGAGAGGGTCTTCAGCGGAGGTGTGCCAGAAAGCAGCGCAGACAGGCGCACACACACTTCTCTTGCCTGTTATAAACGGAATTCCTGGACGACGCTACCAATTAGAGGCTCCGATGCCGTGCCACGCTCTCAGCCGCTGACCTGCACTTACGTAAAACGCCCTTCTAACGCAATTTCCTGGCTCGCGCACCGCATTATTATACCGCGGATCATACGACGACTATGACCCTTGGATTATCCCTGTATTGTTCTCATCATTGCGGGTAGTCTGGTTGCTAAGCGAGAGCAAATTCGTTGTCTACCTAGCGTAGAAGCGTAATTGTGCTGTTTCTTTCCCGCGATGCTGCTGTAGACGCCGCGTGACGTTGGCAGGCAGCCGCCGGACCTCTGGCTTCAATTACACAGCCAGCAGATTGAGCGCCGAGCCTCACCCCGGGGCTTTGTTATTCTGCAGTAGGCCACCCGTGAGGTCAACGCGGTTTGAAATATATTCTCCGCGCGGCAACCGAGCGAGCTGCTTTGCGCCCCTTAAAACACTCGTCGCCTGTGCTGTCACGGCCAGAGCCTGAACTTTTCATCCCAGGACTGGAACAATAACCACGAGTTGGTCCGCGAAACTTGCCTTGCGACACAGAAGCCCTTTGTTTAGTCCCGCACCAACAGCCACGTTGGGGCTCGTCAGAGCTGACTGGTGACGCGCCCGGGGCGGTCCCGCAGCTCCCTACCGGCTCGAAGCCACGTGTGGGAAATCGGGACAGAACGTGTAAACGGCGCTCTGTCGCACGCTTGTGGGGGCGCAGACGCTTTGGTTAGGTTTCCGTCGGCCACTCTCAACGCGCCAAGAGCCGCTCATGTACGACCTGTGTGGACCCAAATGCGTTTAGCGCTTCCCTTGTCCCAATGCTCCTTCGTATTGTGTGGCCGTACAAAAGTCACGGCGATGGCTATGCGACCAGCGATGGTTAAGCTTGCGCAATTACTGGGATTTGCTTGGAGCTACACTAGATGCTTTTTCTTTTCACGTGATTTTATGCGTCTCCAAAGCTCAGCTCTGGGTCAAAATGGCACTTTCTGATCCGAGACGCGCGCATTTAAGTAAGAGCACAACTTTCTTGTTTTTTTTTTTGTGTCCCTTTAAGGACGTTGCGTGGCGCTGTAGCTGTGTCTTTCGAGCGACAACTAATTAGAGCGTTTCCCCGAGCAGCCCCTTTTCTTTGTGCGCCAGAGGAGAAATGTGCGGGGACTTCCTTTTGCCTCCCTTCCACTGGTTGGTCACAGTTTTGCAGCCATAGGAGGCGAACGACGTCGCTTTCTGCCTATATTGCGATGAGAATGATCATTGTTTCACCAGCGACGTGTGCGATCCAGTGCGCGTATTTGCAGATCCATCGTCCGGGACACTCTATGCATCGGGTCCTTCCACTTCCCTGTTACCCCGAGATGCAGCACAAGGCCCACCTCCGTTCCCTCTATAGCTGCTCGTGCTGTTGCTACCGGAAGCCCCCACTGTGGCATAAAGAAGCTGCGTACCACACACAGAACAAAGCGCGGCTGTGTGACCCCTCGTGATTCCAAATATCGGGCTGAAGTTACGAGATGCTCGTTGCTCAGCCCATCCGACTGCAGATTCCCAACGTGCTGCGAATGTAAGCTTCGTGGTTTGCACCCTCTCCTCCTGCAAATCGGAATAGTCTAAGCCACCACGTATACAGTTCTGGCGAACCACGAAACCGATGTGTGGCACTTCAACCTTACGTGCGAAAAACTTGGTAGATGGAGCCCTATTATCCACGCCCCATTTCTTCCAAAAGCACCAATCGGACGAAAAGCGCCAGCACTCCAAGGCATGACGTAATACGAGTAGATTTATTTTTGCTTCATATCATTCTAACTGCTATCTACAATGCCACGATTTGGCCGGAACTATCTTGGACTGTTTTTTTCTTGGCATTTCGCAAATATTCACATTCAGTGGCGACTGACCCACAGGGCATTTTTTATGGGGTATCCCAGCACGGACCACGGCTGCGGACTTAAAACAGGTGTCAGAGCCTTGCAAGTCGCTAAGCTTGTGAGGCGCAAATTAGAGCGCACCAAGCCGCTGTCAAAAGCATCCTTGGCTGGGATGCCATCGTGTAGACGTTCTGTGAACTTCTCGCTTCCATCTGGCTTCCAGAGTGATCAGTGGGGACTGCTTCAGGGATGCTCGATGCCACCAAATGAGCAGTCAGGACTTCCACAGGTTACACCTGTTCGTAGGATTCATCACGGTGTGGTTGTTGCAGCTCCAGAGGTTTCCGAAGACTCTCGTGTTGGCGAGGGCCTCATTCGTCAGGTGCATGTCCTGTTTCTCGTTGCGGTCTGCGGACTGCACCGAACGTGCCACGCTGCGGCATTTGCCCATCGCGGCCAGTATGAAGAAGCTTCTCTCCGTGCTGTGGTTGCCGGGAAAGACGTAGCCTTCCCACCTGTTGCGGGAGAAGTGGCGAAAGGAGAGCTCCCACGCCGTGCTGTCCACAGCCAGGTCTTCGACCGATCCGTAGCCACCGGAGGCTTCAGCCAACCTGTGCCGACTGCTGCAGCGAGGCGCCGATGTCTGTGGATCAATGGAGATGAGGTACCGCTTCAGCTGTTGCAGGAGTGTCTTGTAGATAGCGTGTGCGAAGAGAGGGTACCTGATAAGAAGGTCGTGGTCTTCGTCGTGGAACAAGTCGAAGAACGAGACAATCGGCAAGTACAGAGTTTTAGTTTTCGTGTCGAAGCCAGGTGAAGAGCTGAACATCGACAGCACAGATTTCCAGCCGGGCTCCGTCTCAGCCAGCGAAGCTTGCACCAGGTGGCGCTTGAAACGGATGTACTCTTCGAGAAAAAATCCAGTCGTTAGGTTGCTGAAAGACGGCATCAACGGCGTGGTGGTAGGGTCGACGACCCTGATAGACGTGTGGTTAATGAAGTCAAAGCAGCTTTTCTCGCGGCCTCTCCCGCACCAATCCAAGCCGGGCATCCTCACTCTAAATACTTGGTGGAACTTACTAGTGACTGAGACGACGTCGACTAGGCGCATGTGGAGTTTGGCGTGCTTTGCAAACACGCCCGTCAGTAGCGTTGGGTCCATGTCGTCGATAAACCAAAGACACCGCTGCCAAAGTGGCCACGACGACTGCCAGCGCTGTGACATCCAAGCCATTTGCGCGCGAGCCATGGAGTCGAACTCATCTGAGAGTAGCGGAGAGATGTGGACGAGCACGCAAAAGCCAAGGTAGTTGTACACGCTAGAGCTCTTCGTTTGGCTTATGAGCGACTTGAGGGCTTTGAAGAAAGCCTGGTTGTATAGCTCCAAGGAGGTGTCAGAAGTGACGGGGAGTAAGCCTTCAAACGAGTGCTTGATCAGGGCTCCGTAGAATGGCTCTGAACCCACAGCAGTCCACCGCAAACTTTCTCCGTGTTGAGACCGCAGTTGGGCTAGCCTTGCTACAAACTGAAGCACTCTCTGCGAGACATCCTCGTACCGTTCTGAATCAAACATGCTGGTAGCACGGTACAAAGCAGGGAGATACCACGAAGGCAAACGGGCATCGCTGGCGTACAGTGGCGGAATACCCAGCTTCACCACGGACTTGGAAATATTTCTAGGGTCTGGGCCGTAGCCTATGGCCACCAGGGGCGATATTCCAAGCGTCCTGAATATGCGAGAGTGGATATTCCACATTTCGTTCTTGCTCATCACGTTGTCCCTGTAAGGCCACTTACTGAGTCCCAGACGCAGCAGCAGGGAGCTCGAAAACAACTTCGAGTCGGCATAGGACACGCGCTCGTTGCACGTGTCGTAGAGCGAGGCTGCTACGTCGTCAGCTGCCCTTCGTTGCTCAAGGAGAGTGTGCAACAAAACCTCAGTCTCCTTGTACTGTTCTGTTGCAAAATAAAGAGTGTCGTTGGATCCAGTCTGTGACCAGTTTCCACAAACGAACGAGTAAAAGTCATCACATGGATGTACCGCCGAGTTCGGAGCCCATCTGGTAGTCTGGTAGGCGCACAAGAGTCGCTTACATGGTGGTAGAGTCTTCAAGGTTGGATGCGTAGTAGTTTTAATAGTCACGGTCGATGACCTGTCCGCAATATGTGTCAGCACGTCAACTTTTAACCTCACGTCAACCCGCCCAGTGGTGTCCGTTGTAAGTGACCGAGTGGTCTTGCCGCCAATGCTCAGAATTCTCATTGCCCTCGTGACCGCCTGCTGCCCCTCTCGGCTCTGGGTGAAAAGGTATAGGCCCACTCCGAGCGCCGTGACTACAGCCAAAGAGCAGCAAGTGAAAAGGGCGCAAGCCGACGACACCGGGTACTCTTGGCTGCCCTGGCGAATGCTGGGCACAGGCTTGGCTAGCCGTTGAGGCGCAGTGGAGCTCGCGACCAATGCCTCGGCATTTGGCGTCTGCGGCGTGGCAGCCGGTGCCGGCCTGTACGCCACCGCTGGCAACGATGGCTTAGCACCTGGCTTGGACCTGGCGTCTGACGGCCGCCTTGAGCCGCTGGCGCCGAAGCGCGACTCTTGGGATGGGCTGCGGGGACGACGCGCGGCGGTGAAGCCAGTCCCAGGTGGGAACGCTGATATCGAGCTGAACTCGAAATAACCCGTCGCTGGGTTGAGAACCACGGTTGCTACAGGCCGCGTGGGACGCCTGGTGCTGCTCTGGCGACCACGAGAAGGCAGGTACACAGGTATCGGCCGCGGATTTCGCCTCATGACGGCATTCGGGCCACAAGGCAGTGCGCTCAACTTCGTCTTCGTTTGCTATTGCGCCTCACCGCAGTGATGGCACCTGAAATTATCTGTGAAATTGTTTGAAAGCTTTTGTTGACGAAAATGAGAGGTTTTTCCTTCGCAGACGGCACACACGCATGACGGCTCGTACCAGTGTGTCGCACCGATTGGCAAACTTGAGCGGTTTGTTGAAGTACGCTGTGGTTCGCCTTAACCATCACCACCCCTTCCGTCTCCGAAACACTGAAAATAATAGAGGCACTGTCAAAGCTTCGACATAGCGAAAAGTCTTCAGTATCAGTCTTCAGTATCACGAATTTATTGTATGGCTTATGGGGTTTAAAGTCGCAAAGCGACTCCCGCTACGAGGGACGCCGTAGTAGAGAGCTTCGGATAAAGACGAGACGAGGTCACAAAGAAGGCGAAGAGGATGACGTGAGAAGAAGAAAAAGCTTGTTGGCATGCGGAGCTATATAATGACAGAGATCACAATTAGCGGTGGCATCTTTCCTCAGTTGATGGCTCTCGATTCGGCACGTCCAGTCCAAGACGGAATCCAAACCAAGAGCCGTGCCTGAAGAAAGCCGCTAGGAGCGCACTTGTCTGGACGCCATGGAAGGGCCGCTCAGCGTCTGGACCAACTCCGTCAGCGGTTGGCACCTGTGCTGGGTGGTGCTGGATGACCGGAGCGGAATGCTGTACCGGTTCAAGGTGGGCATACAGTACTGCTGCTCCTTCTGGGCATAATACAGCAGCTCCCTTCAGCGGCTATACGAACAACGAGTAACATGAAAATGGAATGCAATGGAAATTTCAATCACAGGGTACCCATGATCAACACTATTTATCAGCATTTTAAACCGATTCAAATCTATAACATAGCCTTGCTTAGAAAGACTTGACTTAAGGGCACTGCTTTCGGTCCATACTGAGATAGTTTTATATTCAGCAGACGACAGAACACAACAGGCAGGTAAATGCCACCCTATCAAGAGCCGCCACATGCGTTTGTCTCGCTAGTGCTCCCGACTGAACAGGGACGGCGAAGCATTTGAATACGAGGTCTGTTAGAAAAGTATCCGACTTTATTTTTTTTTTTTTTTGCGAACACCTGATGGATATGAAACAAGCGCGCTTACAGCAGCCGACCTTGAACCCTCGTGCGCATGGACGAATTTTTTCCCGCCTGCCGATAGCGTCAGTCGCTGGGAAGCAGCGTTTGAGTGAGGGAGTGCGCAGTGCTCTCGTCGGTTTTTTGTTGCAAGGAAAATGGCGGAGCGAGAGGAGCAGCGCTACTACCTCAAATTTTGCCAGAAACTTGGCGATACCCAAGTGGAAATTATTCGAAATGTTCAGACGGCTTTCGGTGATGATGCTATGAGCAGCACACAGATTAAGCAGTGGTGCAACTGGTTTAAAGACGGCCGCACATCCGTGGAGAGAGAGCCACGCTCCGGTCGGCCATCAACATGCCGAAATGACCAGGTAATTGCCGAAGTGAACGCTGTGGTGATGCGGGACTGTTGTGTGACTATCCGAGAAATTGCGGAAGAGGTGGACATCAGCAATTTTTCTGCACATTCTATTATCACCGAAGATTTGGCCATGGAGAGAGTTGCGGCGAAATTCGTGCCGAAGCTGCTGACGGTGGAGAAAAAGCAGCTTCGTGTTGAAGTCTCACAGGAGATGCTGGATTCCACAAACAGTTACCCTGACTTCACCGACGCCGTAATCACTAGTGACGAGTCTTGGGTGTACGGATACGACCCGGAAACCAAATCCCAGTCGTCACAGAGGACGCATTCCACGTCACCAAGACCAAAGAAGGCCCGACAAGTGCGCAGCAATGTCAAAGTGATGTTGACTGCTTTTTTGACTCCCTCTGTACCACGAGTACCACGAGTACCACGCGTACCACGAGTACGCACCCCACAGGGTCAAAGAATGACTAAACAGTACTACAGGGATGTCTTCCATCGCCTACGTGGTGCTGTGCGGCGCAAGAGACCGGAATTGAGGTCAACAAGAAATTGGCGCATCCCTCGCGGCACTGCTCCTGCACATTCCTCGCATTTGATTCAGACTCCTCTGGCGAAAAACCAAACTCCTGTAGTTAAACAGGCTCCTTACTCTCCTGATATGTCCCCCTACGACTTCTGGCTGTTTCCTAAAATCAAGAGGTCATTGAAAGGAGCGCGATTTCAGAAAAGAAAGGACATTATGGCTGCAACGACAGCAGAGCTAAACTCCATTCCTAAAAGGGTCTTTTCGGAATGCTTCCAACAATGGCAGCACCGCTGGGAGATGCATATGGAGCCCCAAGGAGACTACTTTGAAGGTTATTAGGTTTCTAACGCTCCAGTTATGCCAGTTTTTTTTCTTCGGCCAAAGGTCGGATACTTTTCTAACAGACCTCGTATGTTGGTTTACGCATGAATAGCTTGCTGATAACATCGATGGCGGTACATAGATCACTGCCGCGTTGGCCACTTTTCGACACTGAGGCCTTGGCTGTGTTCATCTCCCGTGCAGTCGCATGACCAAAGGCGCCAACGATTTGGCCTGCTGGCGAAACTCAGCGGCATCAATCTCCTGGTGAGTGACTTCTCTCTACGCATATGTGCCCATGAACACAAGCAACAATGCGCTGTAGCCAGCTCGGACGCTTCAGACAAAGTTTGCGCCAAAAATGACCGAAAGTAGCAGCTGCCGAATGGACCGCTTGGCTGATGTAGCCCCAGACACGGAGTGCAATGTGGTTGTGTCGAGAGCACATAGTACGGATAACGCATTTCACTGAGAGATAATGCATTCTCGACTCAACTCTTATGGACGTCCATGCATTTTCCTCCTCATACCGTGATAACTAGCGCTCGGGAGGAAGTTAGCATAGTGAAGGAAAATACAAATCATTACTAAATTCGCCTCGGGCACCGGTTGTACCACGCGTGTCATGTAGCCACATTTGCACAGGTGCGGTATCGCAGGTGGCCAGAAGAAAACTTGGTCGACCGTGAGGGCATCGGTGCCACGGGCTGGAGGGCCTCTGTTGAGCTACATTTGCCGTTTCTCCCTTGAGTAGTATCGGACGGCAGATTTAACTTGCAGGAGGCTGAAACATGGGCAGATGACTCTATAGGACATGACCCTCATCCCATGTGCATTGCCTTCCCCCACCACCTCTGCTCTCTATCGCTTTCGCCCTCAGCTGACGCCTATCCTTCCTCGCTTAACCGAATGGGGCCCTCTCAGACTTAGGACGCCCTCATGAAGGGGTCCATGTCTGTGGTGGAACATTTGTGGTCGCAGATACCATGATCGCGATAGCGCGTGTTTTATGGGTTGAGTCTTTTGTACGGAGCTCACCTTGAGCCGTCGCGTGGGTGAAGCAAGTCCAAGATCACCAACCAGAGCGGCCAATAGAGGAAGATGAGAGAACGAATACAGGGACGGCAACGGCAGAAAAAAAGGGAAGAACGAGGGGCGAAATTCGCTAGTCGTTCAGCTCCGATCAGGGTGTAAGAATATATTCAGGTGTTGACGCTTCGCACGGCGGTGCGACCAGATTTTGTTCGCTGCTCCATGCGCTTCTCTCGATCGCGGACAGATGGCGCCACACGATGGGGGCTTGTCTAGTCACCGAGCTCCGGCGGCCGTAATTCAGGTGTTCGCGATCGTTCGGTGCCGCGGCCGCGGCGTGTACGTGCACTTTTTAAGTTTGTTTGTTTAGTTGCTTTAACGTCCCGAAGCGACATAGGCTATGAAGGAGGCCGTAGTGAAGGGCTCCGGAAATTTCGACCACCTGGGGTCCTTTAACGTGCACTGACGCCGACCAGTACACGGACTTCTAGAATTTCGCCTCCACCGTAATTCGACCGCCGCGGCAAGGCAAAAAGGATTGAAACTGTTGTCCACATCGAATAATTTTTGGCGCCTTCGTGTTTTACTTGCTGCGACTGCATGGATGGAAGGAACAGCAGCGAAGACGCTTCCCTGCGATTATTCCAAGCTCGTTATAAAAATGCGTTCACTGCAATTTTTTTTTATTCATCCGTACGAACGCTGAGAGCATAGTCAATTATACCGACTCTGAGGGTTCTAGCACAGCTGCCACCCTCAACGTTCGATGACGTTCCACGTCACACCAGCGGTAACTGAGGACCTACTATGTCCGCCGCTTATGAACATTGGTGGAGCTGATGAACACTCTCAAGGTTAGGTCTCTTGTAAACATAAATACCCCGAAAGCAGGCGACCCGGCACGAATTTCTCCTGAAATGTTGCCTCCTCGCTGTGCAGCGGTCAAGCGCTTCGTGCTTGTCGCCGACATGGGGTAATGACACCTCGAGGGGCACTCCCTTGTCTTTCTAAGAAAGCCATGAGGTGGTGGGGAAAGAAGTTTTCCTTCCCCCCCCTCTCTCTTATTTTCTCTCGTTCCCTCCTTCCGAACACATGCATCCACGTCAGGGGATCGCCTTTTCAAGTTGTAACCGATTCTTTTTTTTCCCTTCTCGTCTCTTTTTCATTCCACCCCCCCCCCCCCCCCCCATTGTTTGCATTTGTGCTTTACGCTTTTTCGTGTACCTCGCGGATGCTATAAAAGCTGCTTGTTTCGAATACTGAGGCCGGTCCTCCAGCCGAAACGTCGTGAAATGAATCCTGTTATGATTTTCAATTTCTGGTGACTTTACCTTATATTGATCAATCAGCTGGCAAGAAATCAGCTTTGACACACACACACACACGCATATATATATATATATATATATATATATGAGACGTTGGTTTCCGGGTATGTAGCTGTAAGAAGCCACTGGCAAAAAGCACTTTGATACTAACGCTTCGGCCGGGGTCCGGCCTTCGTCACTTGGACTAAAATGAACTCATTCACTTCCATTTTGTAGCGACAGCTACACTACGCCAGCCGCTTCACGAGGTCAGCGTGGCTGCGCGCTGAGCCGTGGCAGCACCGCTCCGCCAGCTGTGCGCATGCGCGGAGTGACGTCATAGCCCGCAGCTGATGGGCGGGCCGCGCGCCTTTACGCTAGCATTTCAAGCCTTCACCGTGGCGGCGCCGTGGCTCGTGACGTCGTTGGTCACGTGGTGCAGAGCATCTGCCGGTGGCCCGGCGCGCCGATGAAACGGAGTGGGGGAGGAGTGCAGCAGGGGTAAGAGGGGGGAGATAGGGACGAAGGTGAACAAGGAACGCCCAGCGAAACTGAGCCTCGAAAGACTGACTTTGCAATTCGACTGAGCGAGTTCCACTTGGCCAGCTGTAGCTATCGCGTCACTCCAGGTTTAACCAGAGCTAAACCACAGCCATTTTTTTTTGGGGGGGGGAGGGGGGGCGCAATGTTACGTTGAGAAATCGAAGGCGGTAAAAACGGACAACGAGATCAGTTTTCGAAATTTCCGAATCGGCATCGTGCTTCAAGATTAAAAAGCGCTTTCGACAGCTCTACAAATTGGCTTTCCTACATTGCACATTGATAACATGGCGATTCCTTGAATCAAAATGTAGGCGCAGTTAATGTCTGTTAGTAAGTAAATGATATTGACTTGATTACCGTGGCGATACCACGCGCAGCAACGGCATATTAAAAAGTAACACAGGAAACCCGGCTTAACAGCTATCAAACGAATATTTTCCGCTGCCCGCCGTGGTGTCTCAGTGGTTATGGTGCTCGACTGCTGTCTCGGAAGACGCGGGTTCAATCACGGCCGCGTCGGTCGAATTTCGATGGAGGCGAAATTCTGTAGGCCCGTGTACTTTGACGATGTCAGTGTTAAAGAACCCCAGGTGGTCGAAATTTCCGGAGCCCTTCACTATGGTATCCCTCACAGCCTGAGTCGTTAAACAGCCTGGGACGTTAAACCCCCATAAAGCAAACCACGTTTTTTGCGCTCCATATCTCGAAGCACGGTGCTAATTCATAAATTTTATACAGTCGGTTAGGTTTATATGTCTAAGGACTTCATTTTCTCTGAGTACTCTTGCGCCCTAAAAGCAAAACGATAAGTTGATCACTTTATTTTAGCTAAATACTATCTTTTCGTCAGACCTGATTACGTACATATTGCCTGCCATGCCGTAAATTTAACCTCCACACATCCCACTGATGTATCACGGATTTTGAAATCCGTATTAACTAATTTGAAACAGGCTGCATATACCCCTGAAGCTTGCACTTCAAAACCAATTGCGCCTAATTTTAGGGGTATACTCTTGCTTCTTTGAATGGGAGCAAATAGTTTGCTTTGAACAGTGATCTCCTGAGGGCATAAACGTGCGAAACACTCGCCTAGATATCGCTAAAGTTCTTGTCCGCTTTTTCTGACCTTGTGGTGAACGGGCTGCCACGGCGCGGACACTTCTCACCGTACAGGGCGCTATTGTGGCGAAGGACCCCAGGGAGCGCAATGGTTTCTCGATTATCTCCGAGGGCCAGGAGTACCGGTTCCAAGGTGAGTACGCAGCTTCAGCGCATCCTCCAACGGATGGTGTGGTAGTGCCACGCCGATGTCAGGAAATGAAGCCAGCTACTAAACACTCTGTTCGGATGGAGAGCTGGCTTGCGCGGGTTCTCTTGAAGCATAAGCGAAGCAGGCAGCCTGTTGACGCCAACTAGTTCCGATTCGCGACACGCATAGGAATCGGCAAGTAGCGGTGCCAGACTAGATCCGCAGCAGCGCCTCCTCGAAGCTTGCCCGACTGCCCCTTTCTGCGGAATATGCGATGTTCAAACGCCAGCATGTGATTGCTCTCGCGGAAAAGTATCCAGCGCCGATCAGTGTTGTTAAAATAAAACACGTTGCGGCCCCGCTACGGAGGCCTTGTTCACAATGAAGGGATGGAAGTGGATTTATAGGCTTCATCATGTCACGTAAGCAGCCGGTGTATATCGGGGGTACATTGCTTTGGTTGCGATTGCCTGTGAATGGGAAGGAGTTCTAAGTAAAGTCTTGTCGTATTGTTCTTTTCTGTTGCGATTATCTTCGCGCACCTCCCGGTCGATGCCGGTATAGCCCAAGAAGCGAGTTTGTTGCCACGTGCTTCTCGTCGAAATCATTGTTGTGCTGTTGCATCCTTTTCTTGAAATCACTCGTTTCACCGACGTACTACATATGTCCATAACCAGCGCAAGGAATCCTGCAGACGCCGTCCGAGACCTTCTTCGCTAATTTATCTTTTACTGTCACCATAGCGTGTCTACGGAACATGCCCGACGTGCACTTCGTACGACCGAAAATTGCGAGTCAAGCTTTCGCTTACGCCGGGGGCATATGGAATCGGAATATCACAATTCTTTCCCTGGTCGCTCCGGCTGTTCTGGCGCTTTTGCTAAAGTCTGGATAAATGAATTGGGACAGCCCGAAGGCAACAGGTCACGGCGTGTGGCAGCAAAATGGTCCGCTCGGTCCTCCAGGGTTGAGCAGAGTTTTTCTGCGCTGCGTACAAGTCAGACAGAAGTTTGGTTCGAAGTTCTTGTATACACAGCGCTAGACAAACGAAAACGACACAGAATACACAGGACAGGCGCTAACTTTATTTCTGGAAGGCTTCACCTCAAGCATTCTATAGCAACCACAACCAGAAGATACGCGTGCCCATTACATGCAAAGCATAATCGCATTGCACAACTTGTAGACAGGACACCCGGTGCCGAGTAAACGTAAAAAAGTGAGAAAGGAAGAGGGAAGAGCCAGAAAAAGATTTTAAAAAAGGAATTGTTGAGTTGCAGTTGCAGCGATTTTTAGGTTTCATGAAAAATCTGGCCCTGGTCATCTCAATGCGAAGAAATAACACTGCTAAAAGGTAATTAAGAACAGTAAAACCAAGCAAAAGCTCAAAGCAGTAAGCGCGAAGCAACAGAAAAACATATTAAAAACTAGTGTAGAAGGATCCTTCAGAAAATACCAGGTGTTTCAGGGAAGGCATAAAATTTTTCAAAAATGGGCTTTTTGTGCTGAAAATATGGCTTTTGGGGTAAAAAATATGGCTTTGGCCTGAAATAAAGTTGCAATTTAGCGCCTGATCTGTGTATTCTGTGTCGTCTTCGTCTGTCCAGGGTACTACTATGTATAAAATTGAGGCAACCACCGAATTCTTGCGACAGGTCAGGTGTACGGAGCAGAAATTAAGGTTCGTGCCGGTGTGCGTGTGCTTCCACATTACACTAAATGAAATTGCGTCACCGTCGCGTTTAATAGAATATCTTGCAATGACAGACGGCCGTCGACTTCCTCCTCCATTGTTAACTGTATGGCCGGTCCTTACTTTTAAGATGTAAAAAATTCACTCAATGCCGTTTTGTTAATGATGCAGACGCAAACAACCAGGAAGCGAAGGAAGATTGTTGATGAAGCTGGAGAGGGCGCGAGACTCTAGTGACTCCATCGCCATGTTCGCGGCAGTGAGTGAAATCAAAGCTCCCATAGCCGTTCCATGGACCTGTTTAAAGATGTTTTTCTAGAACGTGAAATCGGTAGAACAGCAAAGTATACTGAAGTCCGGAACGTTTATTGTCCAAATCGCAGCGAAGGCAGTCTACCTCCGATGTACACTCGCTACTTACGTCACATCGAGAAGCCCATATATCCAACCATCACTCTCATCCCTTCATTGGGAACAAGATTGCACGGCGCTCGATACTTTCCCACCGTGAACGTTCCCGACCAGACGGGGGTCCCTCAAAGCCTGGATTTCATCTGATTCCTTTAACACCGAAACTCACATTCAAAAGCTGGATAAATTTTCAAGCAACATATGATTGGAAGGCGTAGTTAGTGAAGCGTTCGAGGAATGTTCGCCTTGCGAGAAAACCAAGTCAGTGATAAAGTTAACATAAAGATGGAAGGTAAAGAATGACCGATTGCTGTAGCAGGATTACACCGTATTTGTTTGTACGCAAGTTAGAAAGCGAAACGCGCGGCGTTTTGCATATGTGGATTTTCATCTCTAGTTACGCTAACCCCGGCTGGCTTCATCCATAACTGCTGCGACGTTACACAGCGGACAATAGTCTAATGCAAATTCACTGCAAATATTGAGCGTAAAGTCAGCTAAAAATTCAACAAAATAGTCTTCAATCACCGCTAAGCGGCTGCTCAGCGCGGGTCTAGTCCATACCGTGGCAGCCGATGGAGGCCAGTGGCTGAAGCGTCATAAGGAGTGTGCATTCGAGCCCCGCCATTTCGGCGCCCATGCAGCACGGCGAAAGTGTGTGTCCTAACTCCGCCCCTCTGCACCCATGGAGCTACGCGTTGGGCGTCAAAATGGCGCCCGTGGCGTATAGGGAGGAAATGGGGACTGGATCGCGCTCCACAACCCACAATGCACATTTCTCATGGGAAGAAACACCTGTGCCGGCCTTTAGTACGGGCACAAAGCTGCGTCGTCCGCAACAGAAAGAATATTCAGCTCTCCGCTCGATTGCCTCAGCTGGGTACGCCGTTCTGTCGCAGTGTGCGAAACTCGTACAGTGCAGTGAAATGAACTGCGAAAACGAGGCGAGGAGAAAGATAGATGGCAGCAGCCTGGCTTCGAACGACGCAGCCCCGAACGAGGAGGAGCGTGACGCGTGGGTGATGGAGCTTGAAGAGGCCGTGCTCCGACAGATGGTGTGCCGCCGAGCTTACCACGTGAGTACGCATTTTGGGCTCATCTTGTATCGAAACAGTTGGGTATCTCTGGAGACAAAAAAGGGCACCTTGCGGAACTGCCCTATTTGTTCTGGTAACGTTGGGTCCGCGGTTCCCTCAACCTTAGTGTCCTTTCATCATAATCATCATCAGCCTGACTACACCCACTGCAGGGCAAATGCCTCTCCCATGTAGCTCCAATTAACCTTGTCCTTTGCCAGTTGCGGCCACCGTATCCCCGTAGACTTCTCATCCGCCCACCTAACTATCTGCCGCCCCCTGCTACGCCTGCCTTCTCTTGGAATACACTCCGTTACCCTTAAGGACCATCGGTTATATTGCCTTTACATTACATTTCCTGCCCAAGCCCATTTCTTCCCCTTGATTTCAACTAGAATATCATTATCCCGTGTTTGATCCCTGACACACGCGTCCTCCTCCGATCTCTTAACATTACACCTATCATTTTCCTTTCCATAGCTCGCTGCGTTGTTCTTAACTTAAGCTGAACCCTCTTTGTTAGCCTCCACGTTTCTCCCCATAGGTGAGTACCTGTAAGTCGGTGAGTACCGGTGAGTCGTCTCCTTTCGCGCGTTGCCAAATGCCTGTGGCAAGAAGAGAATACCCGTGAATATCGATTTCGACCGCGACATCTTCAGCCGTAAGTTCATGAAAACCGGGACATTCGACGGCGCTATAGCCAAAGACGGACGGGACGGCTGGAGGGGCGGCTGGAGGGACGGACGGACGGACGGTATTGTGTTGTATTTTATAGCCCTTCTATACCTTCTCCTGAAGGTATAGGAGTTTTCCGGCAAAATGTTTTCGAAATGTGAAAAATCATCGATTGCGCAGAGAGTCTAAAAAGTTTGTAATACGTAGTGGTGACAATGATACGAAACTTTAGAAATAACTACTAGTGGAGGCCTTAAAGAGGTTCGGTAACTTCAGTGACCATCCTTGGCTTGGCAGGAATCTCGAGGCTTCTAACGAACCAAATAAAGATCTCTGCCTCCTTCTCAGGAATAAGAACGGGACTGAGGTGTATCAAAATTCAAGTGGAACAGTGGCTCCGAATTTAGAGTTTCTCGAGAAAACCCCCTTCTCTTAAAAAGCTAAAAACACAGGACATGACAACAATTTCATTGTCGCCTAAGAGCAGTGTTGGATGAAAAAGAATGCATTCATTATAAAATTGGGTAAAGTACTTCTATCTTAGTTTTTACAGTTTCGCGAAAGAAAATAAAATGTAATTAACCGTAAGTTTATCTCCACATTCTTCAGAAACAAGTTTGTCTTGTTTTGTTAGTTGGAAGTTGTGAGTAAGGTGTGGGGGGCCTATTCGTAGACGGCAGATAATCACTTCCTTGTAACATTCCTGGTGCATACAAGACTGCCATTAACCTAAAACTGGCTTTAGCAAGTGTAATTCATTATTTACTTCGTTTTTCCCAGCAGAGTGCCATTTTTTCCTCAATTTGCGTTCTACAAAGTTTATAAAATCCTTAAACGGCATATTAACCTTTTTATTTTGTCACCATCTTGAGCAGCGCACATATCTGCTCTCTTGTTCTATTTTAAACCGGCATGACTTGAGACCCAGCAGAGTTTTATCTTTTGTACTTGAGCTGTGGCTGTTACTATGTTTTGTATGATGTCACTAAGTAGCAGAGTGATTGCAATTCTAGAGTGGAGAGCTGTAAGTATGCTTAGGGACTCTTGTGTAAATATTCCTGTTCAGAGTGTAAATACCGAAATCAAAGAGCCAGTGACTATGGATCCGGCAATTCTTTTGCATTTTGGCAGATAAGGTTTGAATAAACAAAGAATGAATGTATACATAGCAGGACGGACAGATATGGACATCTTTGTTTGCTTTGGTGGTTTAACGTCCCAAAGCAACTCCATCCCAAAGGGCTCCGGAAATCTCGACCACCTGGGGTTCTTTAACGTGCACTGACATCGCACAGTACACGGGCCTCTAGAATTTCGCCTCCATCGAAATGCGACCGCGGCGATAACGGTGCGGTGGCCACAGCCACCTTGCCTAGTAAATTAAAGTGGCTGGATTATGAATTTGTACTTCTGTGCTTTCTTTCACTTTGAATTCTATTCTGATCGTTTTTCTATATTCACGGCAACTTTTCATGTTCTAACCTACATTACTTTGATTTCTGTGACGCTTTGTGCAATTTTTCTACGTCACCAATGCTATGGTCTGCTTTTGCTCTTCTCTACTGCTAATGTGGATATTTTTGTGTAATTATTCCTATAGCTCAGATTATTATTATTATTATTCCTATTATTCCTATTGTGTATTATTCCTATAGCTATGTTCTTTTTGACGTATAGCTTTGCAGTATACCCAGGATTTTTTCAATGTTTTACACACTGCTGCCGTCGCAATACAAAATCTTCTTATTCATACCTGCTTCCTATTGTCTGGTTGTGAGGCAACCTGACCTAGCCTGCTATAGAAGGATACTTGCCTTTTGAATTATTACCTCTTCCGTAGTTCGCTCTTTCCAGCTCTGCGTTCACGCAGAAATTCTTTTATTCCCATTTTTGGGCTCACTTAGCCGTCTAGATTACGCGGACTTTTTTTTTATGCTCGTGATAACGTCCCTGCTGTTCCCTATGTAGCATCTCGTGAGCTTTTGAGTCTTTTCCTCCATCCGTGTCTGCGTTTTTACAGCGCCACTTTAGCGGCCATTCAGTTACTAAACTCTAACAGACCCTTGTTGTCATGGGAGTTGTGTAAAGCGCGGGGCACCTCATCCGCTGTCGTGCCAGCCGCAGAAAGAAAATCCTAATATTCTAACCTCGCTCTCTGCATCTCTATTTCGAAGATGGTCCATGCAAATCGTCAATGTCCGTTGTCCCTCACGACTCCAATGTAGGCTAAGTACCAAAGAACCAGGCATACAGTAACATTGCGCACAAGACACAGCAGAACAATTGGGACCGCACGAACTCCAGGGAAACGCACAGAGCCGCGATGTTGTTTTGTCGCTGTTGGCGAAACTGCCAAGACCTGCACGCGAAGCAGTTTTGAATTCGCTTCCTCGTATTCTATTTGTCTCAGATATCCGTATCCTTTCGAATATTCGAAATCGAATACGAATATTCGAGATTTTCGAGTGTTCGCGCTCCCCAGAAAAAAAACTGGCGCCGTGATCTGTTAGGTGGATTCCATAGGAAGGAAAGCGCAGCAGCTGAAGGTCATGTGTGGAGAGGAATTGTAGAGAAAAATTCACTGTGCCTGAGCAGGCCAGCCATTTCCGGATATTATAGATGGGAGATGGCTTTATTCCTGCAATGGACGCAATCCGGTCGGAAATGATGATTTTGTGTCATATACAATTTGGTTGCGTTTATAAATTTGGCGCAAAAGCACCACAATACCTAAACACAAGCTTTTGCTCGAAAACTGCACGCTTTTGTTGTCCCAGATTAGGGTTCGTAGGGAGTCGCGACGTGTACAAGGTAAATCATATTTAAATCGGATCAAAACGAAACTTCCATTGGCCCTGTGAGGAGACTGAAATTGAACCCCTCACTTAAAGGACGGCCGCTGGTGGGCTTTGTGTTGCACTCGCTACGGATGCTAGAACACCGCTCCCCTGTTACACTCATCACTGCAGACAAAAACTGTCCACTCTCGTTAACCTTCTTCCTGGCCTCTGTGATCGCAGATCTGGGACAGACGCTACATCGGGCCAACCTTGGCCTTGGTAAACGCCAAGCTCCAGGATGCTGGTCTTCTGTACGAGGAGCTGGCGTGCAGCTTGCAGGTGGGTGCCCGAAGCAGTGCCCGACCACTGCGCACTTAACCCTTTTACGAGCAGTGTGCGGGCACTAAACTCACGCCGTCATGCGCGTGGACTGCATTTCGACATTCAAGCAAACTTCTCAGCTTAGCCACAAAAGAAGCAAGCCTCAGTGCAGTGCCGACTTTTCGAAAAACGGGTTTCTCCAAACACAGGATGACGTTTTTTTGTTTTTTTTGTTTCACCGGAGTGACCGCTACGAACTGAAAAGGAACTTCCACTTTGGCCTGATTAGCTGCTGGCGCATCCGTAGCATCATGTAATTATTAATGTGTAATCGCATCAGTTTGGAACAGTTACAAGAAGCATCATGAAACGCCGCTTGTTCTCGCCTCAGCAAGTCGTGGTTGCATCTTTGCGGTATTTTATGATGAGTACTTAGAGTCACAAGATAAGTTTTCAGAGTACCGCGTTCCTTTTCCCCGCACCGCAGGGGTTGCAAGAAACATGCCTGCCGCCGCCCAATGTTGCCAAAAAAAAAAGGAGATTCGGAATAACTACAGAATACATTCACCGCTAACATTCACTGATTATTAGCGGAACCTCAAGTACTTGAAGCAGACAGGTATATCATTAAATTAACCACGCATTCGTTATTGAGGACTCAAAAAGGGCAGCCAAAAGATTGCTCCCCGGCCCGCACTCCTAACTAAACCACGATTCAGCGTACACGCAGTGGGAATAAATACTCCGTCGAGCACAGTTAACACAGGAACAGTACTGCGCAGGCGGCAACGGTGCTATGAAGGCTGTCGACCACCAGCGAAAAAACTGTGCCTCACCGTAGGCTGTAACCGATTCTAGAAAAGAGCAAAGTGTGAGCCTTACATTCTTAAAATGGGGTGCGTAGCACACTGCCCCTATCAGCGCACTGCGGCTAAACACCTTCTTTTTCATAAGACGTACAGGGTCAGTCAAAAGTTCCCAGGCCACAGGGTCTGCTTTTGAGCAGTATAGTCAGGCAGTTACGACACCTACAAAGCTCCGCATATCTGTATGGGTACAAGAAATATTGTTCTAACATATGGCTACCTTGATAGCGTCATCGGTATCTTAAGTGTCAGGACATACTGAAGAACAGTAGACCCTGTGGCCTGGGAACTTTTGACCAACCCTGTACATAACGGCAGCAAGCAGTAGGCGCTGAGCGTTTTCGCGAGAACCGCTGATGCAGTCGTACCGAACCGTAGATATATGAGGAGCAACGAGGCCCGCGCCACGACACACTCCTCAAGGGCGTGCAATTACAACTTGGGCAAGGGCATTACGCCCCAATTTGCGAGGCCTTCGTTCTTGGGGAGCACGGCCATCTTCGGCGACACTCGAACTCTCGTACCTCTTTCGGGAGGACACTCGCCATTTGCTAGGAAAGGTCCCGGCCGCTTCCTCCAGGGCAAGGTCCTTTATAGACACAACTTCACTAATTCTGGCCGCTGGAGTTGCGCGTGTGTCCACGTCCGGAAAGTGATCATTCCTGAAGCGCATGAAATCCGATGCGTCTTTGCAAAATCCCAGCGGCAGCCTTGTATGCCGATTTTGCCGGAACAACCGGTTCGCAGCCAGTGAAACATGAGCGAAAGGCTCCTGCAGGCCTGGTCGGCCAGCAAGTCTAGCCCAGTTATTGCTCCAAATGCAGGCGTCGTTACCTGACACGAGGACAAGCGAAGACCGCCTCTTTCCTTTTTGACGCAAGATTTGGCGGGAAACTGGAGCTGGCTTCCCCTTCCATAGGAACTGTCCTGCCAGTGATTTCAGCTTCCCCGCCACACGCCCAGACATCAGGGCCACGCATGCGACTTAAAGGCGTACTCCGTAGTGCAAGTGTTAAAAAAAGCTTTAGCACTCAGAGACATTTCTCGGTGGGCAGCCGATGCTACGGCGCCGGGCCCGGGCGAGGGTCTCGGTCCACGCTCTAGAAGAAGAGCCCATTGGCTCGAGCAGGACTCCGAGGACTCTTCCCAAAACTGGATAACCCTGAGTAGTGGACCACGGAACGAGCCGAAGCTGAGGGCGTGGCCTTTCTCTGGATTGAACTAAGCACCCGAAAGTGCCGCGTAGCCATAAATATTGCCGAATGATTCGAAGCCTATCTGTGTCACGCACAAAAACTGAAATATCGCCTGACATACCGGAGTGCAGGCACTCCCTTGCACCAGTAGCTGAAACGTACCCTAATGCTGAGGTGATATTTCGAGACACCGGACATCGGCGGGATTTTGTTGTAGGTTTTGAACAACTGTTAGGATGGGCGGGTTGCGATGACGTCAAAAGATCACGTGCCCTCTATCGCGCACTGAGCGTTGCACCACGCGGTGCTACCGGACAGGAGACGCCCTGCGCTTAGGAGGCCTTACTCCTGGTTGATCGGGTTCACCATGGCAGGGCTCATAGGTGCTGCAAGGACAGCGGCCGACACAGGGGTAGCAGGCGGCTCGAGAAGCGCCTCAGCGGCGTGTCCAGGGCCGGCTGGGGCTGAGACGCGAAGAGAGCTGACTGACGCGGGCTGGTGGCCGTAGGCAGCACCGCGTCCCAGTCCGCCACTGTAGGAAGAAACGTAGTGGATAGCGTGTCATTGGAAATGGCTTCCAGTAACGTCATCTCGGAGCTGGGCCCCAACGTCGCCTCAGACACCGCGTCGACAGCCGTCTGCTGGTTGGACACCGAGAGGGCAACGGGAGGCAATGGCATCTCGACGCGTGCCACAGAAATAGGTGGATCCGAGGACATCCGAGGAGGTAGCACGCAGTCCGCCAAGGCGCCTACAGGCAGCCCGGCACCTCGCATTGTCGTGGGCATAGGCGTCGCAGCGATCGCGACGCCCTCCACCGGCAACACACTCGCTTCTCGGCCCGCGCTCCAACATGGCCACGAGGAAGTTGGGTGGTGAGCGGGTCATCATAGATAAACATACTTACGTAAGTACGTTTCTCTATGGGGTCATTTCCAGCTTCGCCAGAGGTCGGCCGACGGGCAGCGTTACTACCTGCTGTTAAGAACAAGTTTATTAAACGTGTTGACCACAATTACTGCTTTTCCGTCTCTCTCTCCGGTGTGTGCATTTCGTTCAGTTCGCGCCAATTTCTCACTTCTAACTAATCGCTGGCCTTCCGGCTGTCTTCCCAATAAATTGAACATTGCAAAACCAATGCGTGATCAGAACTACTCACGTGCCACCTTCACCAACCGAAGTCAGCTAGATACATACAGTAACCTTTTTTACTTCTGACTGCCTTTATGTTCATCATACAGGTGTTTTGTAGTGTTTGTCTGTTTTCTTGAAGTTTGCTGTGGTGATCTTTGGCTTTTGTTATATTGCCCACTCTGGCCCTCGGGCTGCAGTATTTTGTAAATAAATAAATCCCCGCACGTGCATAGCGCCTCGGGTCCACCAGCGCCCAAGCACCCTGGCTCAAGCCAAGCAGTGCAAACAGCATGTCTTGTTTTTCCACCCGACGCGAAGACTCGCACGTGTTCCCAGCATGCGGTGTCCAGTAGCCATCTCCAAGGGCTTCGATTCCAAACGCAGTAAGGGCGTCCGCCGCTGCAGTGTGATCACGTGACCCGAAAGGCGATAAAATGCGGGCCATTGAAACCGCGATATTTGCCTTTGAAATTAACATGCTCTTCCCATTTTCAAAACTGTATTCTGAATAGCTCATCTAAAACTGAAGATATTACACTCTGAGTCCACAATAGTTTTCCATTTATTTTGAGTGTCCGTTCACTATATATCCCAAGTTAGGTGTCCCAACAGCGCAGAAGTTCAATTTATCAGTTATTATAGTGACTTTGCTAAGGTGGATACACAGGAACCACGCATGCAATTGAAGTGAGCAGCAATCACGCTTACAAGTACCGTATCGGGGAGAGGAAGATGGCGGTATTGTGAAATTTTTTCCAGTGAGTATATCAGCAGTTTGCTCACAGCGGCGCACTTTGGTCAGCAAAGCAATTCTTTTCCTTTTCCCCCAGGAACTCGACAGGCGGTGGTCCACCGAAGAGGCCAGCCAGCGAGCACGGTGGCCGGGTGTCATACGGGACTTGCTGGTTTGTATTGTGTCTACTATCGACAAAAGTACGCGAGGGTGACTAGGAATCGTGGAGCGCTTCAGCTGCGTCATAAGTGTGATCATGAAAAACTTTATTGGTCTCAGGAATTCGCGACGCCTGGTCAGTTCGCTGCCCTCAGACTAGGGCACCGTTGGCTTCCCCGATTGCCCTCGCACATCGGAGCCCGAGCTGTTCCTTCTGGTCCAAGCTGTCCAGGGCAGCCTCCTTGTCGGCGTGGGTTGGGTTGGTTATGGGTGATGGTGCGCCTGGGTACTGTGGACACTCCCACTAGGAGTGCAACGCTGTGGGTTTGGGATTTTCACAGCCCGGGCATGCGTCCCTATACAGGGCGGGGTATGAAAGGTATTTGTGGCATAATAGGGAAATCTATGGGTTTGGAGCTGTTGCCAACTTGTGGCATACATTCGGGTGAGGGGTTTGCGTGGATGTGGGTATTCTAATCTGCTGCCTTTGTAGCGTGATCTCAGTGGAGGCGAGGCTCTCCCTGGTTGTCTTGCGGTGGTTAATGTGCTTCCCTCGTTGTATTCGTGGTATGTAGGACTGTATCCTTCCTTTCCAGGCCCCGGAGGGTAGCAAGTCGGGAGAGCGTGAGCCCATTTGTTACTCGGAATTGACCTGTGTCCTGATGTCTAGAAAACGCCTTTGGCCTGCCATGTGTCTGCAGTGCTGGAGCGTAGCGCTATTCGACTGGGAAGAAATGGTGCAAAAGGATCAAAGTGTCGCTTCTAAGTGTCGTGAATGTGTCTATCTGGCGTCTATGTGTCTATGTGTCTATCCGACAAGCCGCCTGTGAGTCCGTCGCGATGATTCTCAGGTTTCGGTCTTCGTCCGATGTTCCCTGTCGACTGGCGATGATGTGCTGCATGGCTATTGCTATTCCCGTTTCTTCGGCAGCTGCGCTCACGGCCTTTCCTTCCATGGATTCCGTGGCTGTCGGGTCACGGATGCTTGCTGTCATTGACGCTCAATGCCATGGCTTGCCTGGGGAGCCGTAATGAGGTGCATGCATGTAATACGTTGCGGGATCTTGCATTTTGGGAGGGCATTTTGGGAGGGCTGGGTCACCCGCGCAGCGACGGTGGCGGCGCGCCAGGTGTGCGCCGTGTGACGTCACTACTGCTCGCGCATGCGCAGTATGGCCTTTCGTCAGCTCCGCGAAATGGCTCGGCGAGCCGCGTAGTGTTGTTTTCGCGACAAAAGTGCTTTCCGCTGGCTTCGTGCAAAAAACGATGCCGTTTCTGTCGACTTAGGAACGCCAGCTTTCATTCTAGTGCAAAATTCGACCGCGTAAAATTTAATGCAGTGTCCCTTGGTGCACGGTACGCGACAAGGATATTTAGGCCGAAACTTGTCTGTACAGCATTCGACATACCTTCGACAGGCGGCAGCATTGTGCTTCTGAATAGGCAGAATAGGCTCGCCTCATACAGCACTTCTCAAAAAGGAAGACATGACTTGTCGTTTCGTCTGATTGATGAGCCCATTGTGACGACTAACTGGCAGAGTGTTGCAACCCGAATAGCCGTGGCGGCGGCTAAAGAGTTGCAAAGCGAAGGCCAAGAATGTGTTTCCACAGTGGTAGGTATGTAGCAACTGTATTTCGAGACCCTTGCGCTGTGGCGGCCTCCGCAGCCGTCCTCTCTTGAGCGGCGACTTCCGAGCTGCGCAACAATGCCTCCCACCGTTCGGTTGTGACGGTTCTTTCATTTCCGTAGTAGTTCCTCCCTGCACCAGCTTTCTCACATCGCACGTGTCTCTTTCTTTCTCGTCTGCAGAGGCTAAAGGAGCCGGGTGGTGCGCAACTTAGTGTAAGCGCCCGCTCATGGTTGACTGGGCCTTTTGCGGTACACTGCATAGAGTCGCTTCGTGCTTTTATGCGGAAACCTTTGGCGTGCTTCGCTGCTGCAAAACAAGCCGCATTGTCTCCCCGCGTTCTGCGCTCGTGCCGCACGGAGTTAATGCAGTTCACCCACGTTTGCGTTGCAAAAATTTCTTCGAGTGTGCCCTAATTGCCTTTCTTCGTTTCCTCCAGAGAAGCTTGTCTAGTGCACAGCCTGTTCGGTTCGTGCGGAGTGCACCGTTTCAACCACGTTATTTTTCTGCAGGCTTTTCTCACGACTGCCCGTGCTGCAATGGCTTTGCTGGAAAACGTTAAGGTGAGCGATCGCTCTTAATACACCGCTTCTGTTGCAGTGAACGGCGAACGCATGGGCGACGCGCGCAGCGAAGAGAGCACGCGTACCGTGTACGGCGATGCGCATTAACGGTTCGAAGGTTGAATGCTGTCACGCATCCCAAACTATTCATTTCTTCGCTATGCTCATTTTTCTAAAGGTGCACTGAGCACAATTTCATGCAGCTATTTTTCTCAGTAAATATTCATTCTGTGCCTCTTTCTGGCACACGTTTGTCCCTTCATACTCGTGACGTCCTTACAGGAAAAAACACGTTGTCACTGTTTGGGAGTGAATAGCTATGTAGCGTGGACTCAGGGATCCGGGATTTTTTAGGTCGTGGCGCCCTGTGTGTGCGAGGTTTTGTCTTTTCTAGCCCACTATACTCCGTTTTCGGTGATTAGAAGAGGATGGCGGTGCAGGTGTCCCCCGTGCAACACTCTACACTGACATGAGTGTTTTTGCATGACCACCAAGCACCGCGCCGTATGCACACAGGCTAAGCATTTTCGTGCGTATATACATGAGGCACAAATTTGGAGGCTAACAAAGAGGGTTCAGCTTAGGTTAAGGAGAACGCAGCGAGCTATGGAAAGCAAAATTATAGGTGTAACGTTAAGATATTGGAAGCGGATGGAGTGAGTGAGGGAACAAACGCGGGTTAATGATATCCTAGTCGAAATCAAGAGGAAGAAATGGACTTGGGCAGGGCATATGATGCGAAGGCAAGATAACCGCTGGACCATAAGGGTAACGGAGCAGGGGGTGGCAGAAAGTTAGGTGGGTGGATGAGATTAACAAGTTTGCAGGGATACGGTGTGTAGTGGCGCACAGGCTACCTCGACCCCGGACTCCGTTTAGTAGAGTGATGCCTTCGGGCTGCGGAAAGATTGAAGCTTCCAAGTTTGGTACCTACGCGAGGAAAGCGCGAGCGACTTCCTTCCCGGCTAATTGGAGAGACCTGCGCTGAAGCCGTAATTAATCTGCCATCCGCTATGAACGTAACTGAAGGAGGAATTGGCGCTAACGTCTGTGATAAAGAGAAAGATCCAATCGCAAGAAGTTGCTGAAACGAGAAAAGATCTGTCGTACTCTTTATCCCTTCTGAATTTCTGACCCGCGAGGCCGTTGAAACCGCCGCGCATCCTTTTCGTGTTTCGCCAACTCCGTCAGTCGCGTTATCCCGTGCGCTGTCGCCTGCTTTGCGGCGCCGGTCACAGACATGTTGGCGTCATGTTCCTTCGTGTGTTAGTGATGTCAGTGAAGCTGCGACAGCTACGGCGGTGGTGTTTGGTTTCGCGCTCCTGAGCTTCGATATTTCGAAGAGAGCAGCGAGACCTGCACGGCTACAACGGGAAGCTCGCTTTCTCGGCAGCCACCGCTCATTTCGGCACCGTCGGTCGTGAACTATGATTTAGTCACTGCTGTTGACGAAGCAGTCATCCTGTTTGGTCCGCACAAGAGTCGGCACATCGTGGGAACCGATTATGCAACTGTAAACTGAATTATATTTGCGTCGCATATATTAGCACGGACAGTGAAGGTCATCGCATGATACAGCGCTTCGCCTTCACGTGCTTACAGAAACACCCTGAGACACATCGTGCATGCATTAAATTGTTTGCGCTCACAGTGCACATGATGGTCCTTCTGTACTGCGTGCACTCACTACGCACGGAATGATCACACATGTATTGCGTGAATGATGCACGAAATGATGAGCTGAAAATGACATCTGCGCCGTTTGAGAGAAACTTAACAGCCCTGGTGCGTCGAAACACATTATCTGCATTTTAAGGAATGCTGTAACATAGACATGCAGTGTATTTTGAGAAATATCGCTTTTAGACTGGAAGTAACGGGAACGATACCAAAGTAACGAAAGTAAGGGGAACGATCAATAACAGCATGGAAAATAAGTTCTCTCTTCTGCGTACATTGGCTTAAAGCTGCGGTTTTTCGTTGTTGACTAGTGGTGCAACCAATTCTAACGTGCCCAAATAAACCCAAATGAAGTGACGCGTGCAGCTGCGCGCAGAACAGGCGGACAACGATACATCCGTTATCCTCCTGAGTGGTTGCGCTCGGCTGCTGGCCCGAAAGATGCGGGTTTTACCTCGGCGGTCCATTTCGATGGAGGCGAATTTGCCGATGCCCGTGTACTGTGCGATGTCAGTGCACGTTGAGAATCCCGGGTAGTCGAAATTTTTGGAGCTCTCCACTACGGCGTCTCTCATAGCCTGATTCGCTTTGGGATGCAAACGCCATAAAAGCAAACAATTACCTTGCAGGAAATGATCCTTCCGGGACTTGTGGCGCAGCTGGACACGATGCATCCGCGAAAAAAAGCTGCCACCATGCTGAGCCTGCTGAGGACGCAGGCGGCCGGTGAGTCCAGGCGGCAGAAAAAAAGGGGCGACGTTCTGTACACGTCCAAGGAAAGTCAATGCAATACCAAAAAAAAAAGACTAAAAGTCAGGGAAGTCAACATGAGGATCAATTTAAACAGATCAAAATTAAGCCAATGGGCCAGTCTTATAAAAACAGCCAGCAGATTTCAAATTGCAGTCGAAAAACACGGCAGAAAATTTTGTTTTCGCACAATATATTTCTGCAGTATATTTAGCCATGCATTTGTAGCAGCAACACATTTTTGTAGTTACAAAAGAAATTTCTGTAGTACCAGAGGTAGGACTGCGCGTTCGCTTGCTAAGGAACCAAAGGAAAATGCTATTCAGCACAAACAATAATGTTTGTACCGTGAGCGCGATTCTGTCGTTTTTTTCTTTCGACTGCAATGGCCCACGGATCCTGAACAACTGTGGCGAAATCAACTGACATCGAGAAGAACCCACCACTGCCGATCTGATGGCGCCGAGAGTATGCTTAAAACAGCAAAATGTTCGTTGTTCCTTTCTTGAGGGCGCATTCGCACAGGCTGCATACGTAGCCAGATACCGTTGTCTAACGCTCTCACGTGATAATACACTGCCGCCAAGCAAATCTGCCTTCTCATTCACTCTGGCTGAACGCGCCTGCCGCAGAATCAGCAGAATGCATTCCCATCAGCCCAGCCGCCCCCCAGTGAAAAAAAAACAAAACAAAAGAAAAACAGAATCATGCCCCGAATACAACCAATTAGTTTTTACTTTTGTCGTAACACCAGATGCTTCCCTAGTATTGCTCTATTTTTTGTATTACGGTAGTATTTATCTGCAGTTCTGTCGCTACAAGCAACAGCCGGGTACTACAAAAAATCTGTTGTTTCTACAAATATTTCCGCATAATAAACTCTGACACGTCTGAAACCAAAACTTCGTTGGAGACGTGTCTGAGATATTTGGTTGCAGACGTGTCATAGTTTATTATAAGTTACCAAACCGAATCAGACAGGCAGTTCTGTCCAAACGTTTAGTTAAAAAATTTCTGTTGTAACTACATGTTCATGCATGGCCTAAAATATTACGAAACAAATTCGGCAGAGACGGTTAAGACTGCTTACGTGCGGGAATACGAAAGCATTACTGTCCTTGGGTGCAATGACACCCACCCAAACAAACGCAGCCCACACATACACGCGTATTACTCTATCCGGAAGGCTGTACAACGAACGGATGCACCACAATTTTGATACAAAAATTAGTTTTTGAGGAAAGGAAATGGCGCAGTAACTAACATCTCGATGGGCACCACAACCGCGCCTTAAGGGAGAGATAGAGTCTGGTAAGGCATATAATTGAAGGTGTGCAGAGAATTCAGTTTTTATCTGGAGGATTTTAAAAAAAATCCTCTGAGCAGACAACTGGCCTCATGGAGAGAAAACTTCGGTCTCGGGGTAGCATATTATTGCCTACGTTATTTGAGACGTAATTAAACATTGGTACTTTCCTGCATTGCCTGAAATTAAGAAAAAACTGCTGTCAACTGCGAGTAATCTGTCGCAGACGCGAGCCAAGCAGCTGGTTTGACAGGGCGCGTCATGTGCCGGAAGGCGAGTATTAGCGACGACTCTAACGACTATTTCTTGTCGCATTCATTTCGACGAGCAGACAAGCCGCATCTTCGAAGCGAGCGCTACCCTACCACCCACTGAGCCGGGACGTCGTTTGCGTCGCCTTCTGGCAGATGGCGCACCCTGCCAAACCAGCTGCTTGGCTCGCCTCTGCGACAGCTTTACACGCAGCTGACAGCAGTTTTTTTCTTAATTTCAGGAACCTCAGGCAAGTACCGACGTTTAATTACGTCTCAAATAACGTAGATCATAATATGCTGCCCCGTGAGCGAAGTTTGCTCTCGATTAGGCCAGTAGTTTGCACACAGGAGTTTTCAAAATCCACCAGATAAAAGCGGAATTCTCTATATACGTCGTCGGTTCGAATCCCTGTCAAAAACTATTCATGTACTTGACTAGCGCATGTATGCAACGAGAAATCGTTTGACACCACTCGGAATGCTGTACGACCAACGGTTGCGCCACAGTTTTGGTACGAATGTTGTTGAGAAAGTGGAGCGCTATTTAAGGTCGTCGTCCAGTGGGGAGTACATAGACGTCAATATAATAGTCCGAAATGGCGGTGCTCGGCTTGCTGTGTGCGTCGTACGGCCGTTTCATGACGTCTGCTTATTTTTCTTGTCATCTCTGGGATTTCCTGTAGCATCTGCAAGTACACACTCACACACCGCCGGCTTTTCTCGCAATGAATGTCTCACAGGCTGTTTGCAGCACTACGAAAGGTACAGCTCTCTCGTCCAATCAGGATGGCGCGCACTACATTAGTGTGTTCCTACGCGCCTGTGGTTCGATCCACCTGATGTCCAGGTGGCTTCTTTCTACCTATAGCAGGTGGCGCTTGATGTCTTTTTATTCTTTTTTTGGTTTGTTTTTGGACAGGCGGACGCCCGTTCCAAAGGGACTAGCCCCACTTTTTTTTTTTTGTCGCAACCTGTTCTCATCAGTTCCTCTGTTGTCGCGTCGCAGTAAATTTCAGTAATCGTGTCATGTGCATATAAATTTATTTACTCCAGCGTGCCGAGGCTGCCGAGTGTCGATGGTGGCGAAAAGCAAAACAAGCCCATGTGCTGCGCGAGAGGCAACGCACGTTAAACGGCCCGCGTTCAACAACACTCGCCCTGCGTTCAACGTCTCCGTTGTCCACTTGTAAAGCGTTCGCTCGCTCACCTGCGCGAGTTTTGCCGTCCTCTTGATGAGCGCATTTGTACTCCAACTGCCCCCGGACTCGACGCGAAGCGCTTCAAGAACATTTAAAGCCACCTGGTTCGCCTGCTTGGGGAAACAGCGCACTGTCGGTGTAGAGCACACAGGGGACACAACAGAATCGACCGACGCCATGTTGGAAAGTGGCGACGCATCACTACCTCGCAGCAGGCCTCCGCAGAGCTGTGTCCGTACGGGCTTTGTCTGGTAATTTCACCAGTGATTGAAACACTCCCTACCATTTAAATATACCTGTCCAAATCATGTTTTTAGTTGCAATTCTTATTGTTTTGATTAATAGTCATACACTCCTCAAATATTCGAGGGACTATTTTCTGCGTTTCTGCAGCCCTGATTGGACGAGAGAGCTCTACCTTCCGTAGTGCTGCAAACATCTTGCTTTCGCATTGAAATCTTGTGTGGTGACAGAGTGAGTGAGTGAAAAACATTTAATGCTCCAAAAATCAGGTTTTAGCGGTGGGCCGATGTCTTCATGTCTTCGGCCTCTTCACAAGGTCGGCGCCCCTATTCCAGGGCACCGCTGAGTCTTGCTGCTTCGCAGGCGTGCTGCACCAGTGCCCTTTGGGCCGTGAGCTCGCTGCTGGTCAGCAGGCCCTAAGAACAGACGGAGGCGCTGCTAAGAATGGCGTAAAAGACGGCACTCCACCTGCCAAGAAACACATCAAATGAAAAGCTGCTACAAATGGGCCTAAACAACACATTCGAAGAACTAACGGAAGCCCAGCTATAGGTGCGCAAATAGCCAGGCTCCAGCAGACAGCCATCGGCCGCAAGCTCCTAAAGAGATTAGGGCGCAATGCAGAAGGGATCGTAGATAGAACAGCTAGCATTCCAGACGAGGTCCGCCAGACACTGGACATCAGCCCTCTGCCGAGAAACATGGATCCCAACCTCCATGCCGCTAGAAGGCAGGCCAGGGCAGACTATGTGAAGCGGAACCTAGCCACAATGGAAAACACAGTATACACAGACGCGGCCCTCTATCCATGGGACCACAGGACCAGAAAGTTCCGAGTCGCGGCAGCAGTGGTAGATTACATGGGGGAACCAATTAGCAGCGCGACATTAAGAAACTGTACGGTAACGGAGGGGGAGGAAGCTGCCGTAGCTCTAGCGGCGGCCGAAGGTTACCGTAGGAACAAGTCTTTGATAATCCTGACAGACTCCAAAGCAGCATGCAGGAACTACATACAGGGCAAAATAAGCAAGGAAGCGCTGAAGATCCTCCTCGAAGCAAAGCTTCCAAATAAGACCTTAAGACACAGGATTTTCTGGATACCGGCACACACCGGGATAGAGGGTAACTCGAGGGTAGACAGCCTAGTTCGCGAGATCACGAGCCGAGCAGGGCAGTCGGAAACCCTGGAGGACCCCATGACGGTGGAACCAACGTATGCAGAAATATTAAACTATCACAGAGGGCGGAGATTCAAATACCCACCACCGCACACATCATTAACACAGCACGAGGCGGTCTGCTGGCGGAGACTGCAAGCAGGGACTTTCCACAATTTATACATACTACATAAGATGTTCCCTACACAATACAGGGACACATGTCCGTGGTGCGGAGCAACCCCCACGCTATATCACATCACATGGGAATGCGAACGTAACAGAACATTTCACAAGCTAAATGACCCGAATGTGGTGACAGAAAAAGTTGTTCCGTTTATCGCCAGTACAGCAGCGGGGCACAGGGGCAAGTGAAAGCGATAGATCCGCCCGTGCAGCGGCGACGATGACGGTGATGATGAGCCATTGTCTCATGGTGCTCGAAACGCGCTGTTCGCGTCTCTCCCTAACTACCCGTGAAAGCGCTGCGAGTGTATAGCTAGCGAGGGCTGCTCGAACGCTGATGTCGGGCGACGCTTGTGCAGGGCTGGCCGTGGACCCGCTCTCTGCGCTGCTGCGTCGCAATCCGAAGCCGACGGCCGAGGGCGCCGCGCTGCTGCAGCCGACTGCACGGAGGTCCATGCGGCACCACCCGACGTTGGCCGCCGACCGCCGGTCACGTAAGAGCACTCGACCAAGCCCAGTGATAGCGTTTGCGGGACCGTGTCTGATTTTA